>NC_052360.1:34165704-34327665 GCF_009727055.1 Benincasa hispida | reverse complement strand
TGGTGTACCGGGGCTTCTTCGGTTGCACCGTAACTCCTACAAAAAAAAATTAGTAGGGGGCAAGTTAGAAAACAAAAACAAAAAATAAAAAAAGAACAAAAAAAAAAGAATTATATATATATAATTATATGAAAAACAAAAAAAGGGAGGGAAGCCTCAATTCCCCATCTTTCCTTCCTTCTCCCTTTCTCCCTTCTCCCAGCTTTCTACTGCAATTCAAGGCTGATTTGCATCCGAGACGATCGACAAGGATGTAAAGTTCCCACGTTAAGTCGAAATAGAATGCACAATTTCAAAACATGAAAAGGACGTAAGAAGAAGGAAGATCAACTACAAGATGAAGAAGAGCATGCGTTTTACCAATATTAATATACGCTAAGTTCCGATGGCGCACTCTTTTTTTTTCTACTATCAAGTGTAGAAATCGATTCAAATAACGGTTTAAAACTTCGAACTGAATACTGTTGTATTCTAGTTATGAAATCTTCGATTCTTGCTGAATTAGCTTGAAGAGCCCAAACAAAAGAAGAATCATGCTCGTTTATAGATGCTACGCTGAATTAGGGGTCACGGAAGTTTTTGAAATCCCAGAATTCAAACGGCAAGGAAGTTTTGAAGCTTAGAATTGAGAGACACTGTGTGGCGATAAGCCTACCCATTACTGTGAGAAATGAAATTCGCGCTAAGGCTGGTATTCGCTTAGCTACAAGTAGACGGCTGTCTGAGATAAAAAGAAAAAAATATTAATAAAAAAAAATAATAAAAAAGGGGAATCATTGCCGAAATGCCCTCCTCGCTATGTGGGTCGCTCTCTCACTTGTCTTCGCTCTGCTCCAGTGTCCCGCTCTCTTTACTTTCTCGCCTTTCCACTCTCGCTCTTGGATCGCCATTTTCCTCGCTCAAAATCGGTCGCTCTTTCCAACAAACTTACGTGCTAATTACAAGCAACTGGCAAACAGCTAATATTATGAAAGAAGAGGAACTTTTGTGAACGTTTAGTGTGCACTGTGCCACGTTGCCTTTCAGAGTACAAACATGTTTTAGGACAATACTCGTAAGATAATTGTTGATGAAGCACTGGTCTCAATCGAATACCTATGCTTGCTGATATAATTATCTCGATGTCCTGGAGTGAACTTTGCCTTTAGCACCTTGAGATTTTAGATCTTCATCGTTTCTAACTTAATTTCCTTCGTCTCCCTTCTTCTTTCTTGTCTCCGGCAGCAGAGTATCAATTCGCCTTCTTCCACAAAATGTTAAAGCGAATCGAAATTCAAATTCTCAATTAAGTTCAGGTGGGTGAAGTGGTAGGGCGTATCAACCATGAACCGGTGATGGTAGGGTGTCACTGGTGATGGCTTGGTATCGCTGATAATGGCTGATCTCACGTTGAGTAATTTGGTTTGGTATCGCTGGTAATGGCCTGGTATCGCTAGTAATCCGGCTTGGTACACTGGCTAAATGGCCTGATCATTGCTGGTAATGGTTTGGTTATCCGCTGGTAATGGCCTGATCTCGCAAGTAATGGCTTTGTATCAGCTAGTATCGGCCCTGATTCTGCTAAATAATGGCTTGGTATCGCTGGTGATTGCCCTGACAATCCACCCATATACGTGCATAAATCTCAAAAAGGGGCATTTGTTGAATGTGAAATTTTGGACCAATCACAAGTCACCACGTCGTTTGCTAAATTAACGACGAATTTCTAAATCATTGACTTTGGGTCCAATTAGAAGTTGACACATGTCTCGAATTGAATTGAAGACAAGTTTCGTTGATGTCACGCGGATGAATTAAATGAGATTAAATTGGTCCAATTTGATATTACTATTCGGGCTTAAAGTCCAAACTACCAAAAAAGTTCGAATTGCCAAATTCCAGATCAGGCCCAAAACCAACTAATTGGGCCCAAGGGTCAGGCTCATGGACCAACCAAGTCCACGAAGGAGAACTCTATAAATAGAGAAGTTCTCTTCATTTGTAGGGGAACATTTTCTACACTCAGAAGACCTGCACTCCTATAAGGTAGAAGACCACAAATACTCTTCCAAGACTTCTACTCCAAGCTTCTATTTCAAGAACGTTCGGTGCTTTCCTTCTCTAAGTCAAGCATATTCACCCAACGGAGAGAGAATAAGAGGATCAAGTATTAGAGATCGAACACATCGCATCAAATCAATTCCAACATCAACACCAACTCGAATTCAACTCCACGAAATACGTTTCTCCGAAAATCTTGTGTGAACAATCTCGTTGCAAATGTTTTAGATGTTGTAAGCATCACACATGTAAATATCAATTTTCGTTGTCGAGTTGTGCGGCCGCTTGCACTAGGTCACACCGAAGAGGTAATTAACAGACTGGTCGTCAGTCTCCATCGGAAGTTGCTTGTGGGCATCGAAGAGGTGACATAGTCAATTAGTGGTCTTTGTAGCTAATGTGTTTCAGTTCGGCGACCAACGCTTAGGTGGCATGGCCGATGAAGTTGGCAACATGGGTTTTAGTCCGACGACCATTGCTTCGACGGCGACGCGACCGTGATGTGACTAGGGTGGAGGCGTGATAACCAATCAAGTACTAAGGAGGTGCAACGGACAGGCATGGCAGTGGGTGGGCAAAGAGACTGGCTCCACCAGAGAAACGGTGAGACGGTTGAGAGATGTTGGAGAGAAAAATCATTTCTTTAAACTAAGCCTCTAATATCCCCATAGAATCTCTTTCCTTCACTATGATCTGCATTTCTTCATAGAATATGCTCATAGTTTCCTTTGATTTTAGTTATGGAGATCTTATAACCCATGCCCTCCACCATCATAACGTCTTCCTTAAGAAGATCATAAGAACTAAGTCATCATGGGGTTGATGTTCTTAATTTTGCAAGTATCTCAATTTTTTGTAAAGGTCACTCTTGTTCTCCACAAACGGCACTAGCTATTGATGCCAAATTTTGGAGAAGGAAAAATACACTCGACCTTAACATGACAACAGTTGTAAATTTATAATTTGGGGAAGATAATCTGCAAAACAAAGAAAAATAGCTTCATTGCCAAAGTCAAAGATGAAGAACTATAAAATAGAGAAGAAATAAAAAATTTTAGTTACCTCAAATGAGACCATAATGGTGTATTTATAGGAATTTAGTCTAGGACTTATTTTAACTCTATCATGATTAAGATATAAGTTTTATCTAATCCCAAACAAATAAGGATTAAATATTATCTTATCTTATCTTTTATTTATTCTTGGCTTATTTCATGAGGTCCAACTTCACTCGTAACAATCATCCTATCCTTTTATACTTTTTTTTCTTACCTTTCTTTATGGTGCCCCTTTAATGTTTTTCCCTGTTTTTATCAATATTAAAGGATTAATAATTACACTTTTGTTTCTTACACCCTTTACATAATAAATGCAATTTTTTTTCTTCTCCCATAAACTTGATTTCATTAAAGAGTACAAAGTTTTTATTTCGAGTTATTAAATTTTTTCTTCTTCATTTCAAATTGTTAATTTTTAAGATATGACATAGTTTTTATTTCGAGTTATTAAATTTTTTCTTCTTCATTTCAAATTGTTAATTTTTAAGATATGACATAGTTTCAAATAAAAAGAAAAAGCATAAAGTGTATATTATTATTGAAGTTCTTGATAATATATTTAACCAAAGACCATTTAAAATTATATATAAAAACATCTTACTTCAATTTATCTCTTTAATCACATTTAAATTTCATGTCTAATACTTACAAACAGAATTATATTCATTTAATAATTTATATTTTATTTTTTTTAAAAAATAATGTTATTTTATTAACTAATGACAAAAGTAGGATTGAGACGAAAATAATGTCAAATTCGGGGTTATTTAATGGTAGACGAGTTGGAAATTATAAAGTTTATTGGAGGATTTTTTTCTGACAAATCTAACACATTGGTTCACCACATGTTTTTTCCTTTATTGGGTAATTTTGAGGAAGCTGATACTTGTGGATGGTGCCTGTCTTGCATGACTATATAAAAAATAATGTCGAGCTAGTTGTGCATGTTTTCAGGAAATTATAAAGTTTATTGGAGGATTTTTTTCTGACAAATCTAACACATTGGTTCACCACATGTTTTTTCCTTTATTGGGTAATTTTGAGGAAGCTGATACTTGTGGATGGTGCCTGTCTTGCATGACTATATAAAAAATAATGTCGAGCTAGTTGTTCACCAACTTTAGAAATAGTAGACCCACGCATACTACTAAGAGAATGAGCTTATGATCGGTTTTATATTATAAACCAACAACATGAGTTAAAGACCCTTAATCATTTTGTTAGACGTCCACTTGGTTCCAAAATTATTTTCTTTTCATATTTATTTTACTATAATTTTATATAATAATTTTGTTATTATAATATATGCATGTGCAGATGAAGCGGTAACTTAGCTCCATCTAAACATTCGACAAACATGTTAATAGTATACTATATATCATTTGATCAACTATTGCACAATTAGGTAAGAAAATATATATATTTTTCATATAAAAACAAATATTACAAATTTGTAAGATTCTAGTTATTTATTTACAAATTTTCAGATCAATTGGACATCGTACACACCAGAGATAATGACATTATTGCTTGATTATTGTCATAATGTTCAAGACATTTGGTTGACGGTGAACCTCTTATATGCTTTCATATTATAGTGTGACATCACCCAATCGAGTGTCAAAACCATTGGAATTGCAACAAATGGTGCCATCATTGTGTTATACAAACCTGCAACTACACCAGATTGACTTAAGAGGTAAGCATGATCGAGACTAGCAACGACATCATGCGGACTACATATTGTTGTGGCATGCACGTCGTGATCATTATGCTTGAGGAAATATAGTAGATGAGCTAGTTGTATCAATTGACTATTTATCCTAGTGCGATTCAATTATGAGAAAATATATCACACCTAAGGCGCTTATTACCATCGCATGGTAAGAATTTCGTTATCTAATTTTTTCAAAAATATATTATATGAATATTATATTATATAATTATTTTCTTTATGTAGAATAATTTTGTTCAAAATGTGCAATAATATTTAGTGTAGCACAATTTATCACAGTTGGGTTCAATGTGTGACCAATGTGAAGAAAACGTAGAAAATATTATTCAACAGACACGAAGACTTATTATTGCTTATATAGATAAGAGACGAACTTATATAGGCTGACGAAAATATGCTGAAGATATTTTAGAGCAACATGTTCACCAAAAACCTCACATAGTCAATGATCTGATTCTAGCTTCTCCTAAATACTCACTAGGAGTTCAAGCAGACATTGGATCGAGTTTTAGTCATTAACAAGAGTATTATGCACATGATGAATTCCCTATATTGTCACCCAATAAGATATTGATGATGTAATTCATCATCGGCAAAACTTTGAAATGTATGTACCTCGTTGTGGGTGGCGTGAAAGAAGATGACTACCATGTGACACAAGAGTTTTTGTTGAAATGTAATTGATAGTTTTAACTTTATATATACTATTATTAAATATTATTTTATTATTAAATCTTCATATTATGTGTTTTCAATTTACATATTACCGAAAAAATTACATGTTTTTATTATTTTATACAAAAAAAAAAAAAAACTAAACATTTCTTAAGAATTTTTAAATTTTCTTTTTAAAAACCCGTGTACATAGTACGCGATTTTTCCCCTACTCGTATATAGGGTACATGAGTCTTATACAGTTGGACTGTCGTGGGTGTCCATGTGGGAGATGACACGGAGGGTTGAAGTCGTATACCAGTACATGATTTTCTTTTAATCCAAAACTACTCTGAATTTATCAATAGTTTCTATTTCAACCTTAAAACAACAATCTGTTTTTTTAACTACATAATTATTTTTTGAGCACTACTCTTTATGTTCCTTTTTTTTTTTTTTTTAAAAAAACTACATTATTGTTGAAACTACTCCTTTTTATTGTTCTATGAAATTATATTTCAAACATTTTTAACTATATTTACCAAATTTCACACATTATAAATTAACCAAAGCCATTATTTGTTCCATTATTTTCAAATTTTATGTCAAATATTTACTATTTAAATTTAATTGAAAGCATATTTATTTAGAAGTTTATGTTCTAAAAACTTTTAACCACATACATGTTTTTTTGTTCCATAGCATGTGTTTTCTATTAAAGTATGTTTATTTAAAATTTTATGTTCTAAAGATTTTCTAACCACATGCAATCCACATATCCTCTAACTAATGTTTAGAAAATGCTCAAACTTTATCTTTGAGTTAGCAAAATCTTTGAAATACTTAATGGAAGTCGACATGATGATTTTAAAATGTGAAAAAAGTACTATAAATATTAATAATAGCTTAAACAAAACCATTCTTCTTTCTCTTCCATCACCCCATCCCTCTTTCAACTCTCTTCCCTTGAACTCGTTTATCGCCTTTGCCAACCGTCATCGTTGCCTCGTTGCTGTTCGACCACTTGCCTGTTAAGCTATTGACATTTTATATAAGATAATTACAATTGGTAGCATTTTTAGGAATAATAATCAAGTGTATAACATCATTTAAAAAAATTACAAATATAGACTTCTATCGTTGATAGACTCCAAAGTCTATCAGCGATAGACTTTTATCGTGACTCTCATTAGTGATATGGTCTATCACTGATAGATTCCTAACAACAATATAGTCTATCATTGATAGACTATTTAAATTTAGTCATATTTACAATTTATCTACTAATACATTGGGTCTAATGTCTATATTTGCAATTGTTCCTTTTGTATACAATGATATTTTTCATTTGCATTTGGTGTCATCTTTTTGTAACTTATGAACTGAAAAAACATTTCAAATTCAACTATGCTTGAAAGTCTTTCTAAAATACTCGTAGAAAAATGGGCAATTGAGCACTTCCATTTCATAAAACTCCTTTTTGGTATGCTTTCAAACGTCACAATCTTTATTCTTTTTTTCTTCCAAAAGCATTTTAAAAATTATTAACACTTTATAACAAAGTCAAAAGTAAAAAAAAAAAATAAAAAAAAATAAAAGACTTTTGCTTTCCAAAGTAATTCCAAGCAACTGCAGCCAATAAACAAGTAGGTAAGGAGGAAAAAAATCTTCAAGTTGAGAAGGATATATTTTTAATGAAAAAAATAATGTTATATAATTATATATTGACAAAAATATGGTGGATGGAAATATATTGACAATTGTAGGGTTGCTAAATCGTGTCCACATATATGTAAATGAAATGTGGCCATGGGATATGCTCACACGAGATTTCGACAAAGGGAATTTGATTCGTGGAAATGAACTTGATTTTATTAATTTATAATATAAGTGTTACAGTCTCTAATTTTTATCATCTGTTTTTCTCCTTTGAATGTATAAACTTTAATTTTTAAACTTGTCGATCTTCTTAGATGATTAGTCCATGACTTTGTTGATCTTCTTAAATGGTATCCTTTAGACTTGATGATCTTCTTGGAGGACCGACCTTTAGACTTGTTAATTTTGTTAATTAGTTTGGATCGGCCTCTAGCTTGTTGATCGACTTGGATCTCAACATTTCGTTTCTAAGCTAGGTGATTTGTTGACTGGTTCTAGTTGATCTCTGCCTTATTGATCGACTTGGATCGACCTCTGCCTTATAGATCGACTTGTGAGAGCTTTTATCTTGAGTTTGAAGAGATTGAATCTTCAACTTGTAGGTCGTGAAGAGACAATCAATTTATTTAAATCTTCTAGTCTTTGAATAATCTAAGTCTTGAATTGTCTAAATACTAAATCATGTAATTCAGACTCTTGTAGACTTTGGCTTCTAATTCATTTAGGTGAAGACTCAATAGATATTTGAATATCGAATCCTCAATCTTTGACCGAATGAATCAAATGAAAGGTGACATCCTCTATTTATAGAGTTTTTTTTTCTCTTTTTCTTTTGGAGATCCTACATGAGATTTAGTTTAGTTGACTTTGGGCCCAATTTTTAAGTTTGGGATTAATACAATACTTTTTAATACGTTTATTTAAATTTGGCTCAATCCATTTTAGTAAGTCTCCACATAACCTAGCTTTAGGCTCAATCACCACGTGACATAATTTGATTGGACCAATTGACATTGTCTGATGGATAAGTGGCAAACTTGATTTGCCAACTTCTATCTTTTGATTTAATTTAATGGCATATGTAAATTTGTAATTGGTCTCAAATTTAACCATCATAATTTAAATTAATGACGTGACAATTTGAGACTGACTGAAATTTTTTATTCAACAAATACCCAATTTGTCGAAATTTAAGGGTCTTTTTAAATATAAAAAACATTTAAAAATATTTACACTTTATAGTAAAAAGTTCCAAAGGTACAAAGCACGTTAGGAACTTTTTGCTATAAAGTGTGTAAATATTTTTTAGATTTTTCTATTTATAAGAATTTTTCCGAAATTTATGTACATGTATAAATAGGTAAATCTCGAAAATTTTCAGTTTAGCATCAAAATACAAGTTATTTGTTATTGATTTTGACTTATCCACAGTGTCAATTTAATAAAAGTATGAATTTAGTACTTAATTTAAATTTAAATTTTATTTATTTAGATTTAGAGTCGACCTCTGACATGTTGATTAACTTAGATAAACTTGTTTATCAATTTGTGAACCTTTTTTTTTAAGTTTGAGTAGATTGAATCTTCAAATTTAAGTTGGACTTTAGTGAATTCAATTCGGTAATTATCAAAATATATACTTGTTATCAAAATAAGCAAGAAAACAAGAAATAAGCCCGAAAGAAAAAGCTAAAAACGCTTGAATTAGTTTTGGAAGATTAGGTTTGGATTAAGGGTTCATTGTATTTTTCTGAAATCAAATGTTGGAGAAAAATTAATGCAATCTCAATTGGCTGTGCAAAATATTTCTACATAATCTTCCCAGACCCTATCATATTTAGTCCCATTTGATAATCATTTGTTTTTCTGTTTTTAATTTTTGAAAATTAAGCCTACAAACACCTTTATTATTCCTAAATTTTTTATTTTATGATCTACATTTTATCCATATTTTAAAATATAAAATCAAAATTTGCAAACTAAAAAAAAGTAGTTGTTGTTTTTGAAATTTAATTTGGTTAAAAATTCAACTCTTGTACTAAAAAAAGCAAATTAATGTTACTCATCGTCAAATCTTGAAGCTATTCGTTGTATCGTGGAACCATTGCCTTGAAAGAAAATTCGATACGACTGTGGTGTGAATCGTTGTTGTCGGTTGCTCCCTAATGTTAACACCCCCTCCCTCGACGTGCACTCATTAGACGGAGAGTTGAAATCACAATTAGAGAAACTTGGTTTACTCATAATTGGAGAAGAAGAAAGGAAGTAGAAATAAGGATGCAAAAGCTCTAGTTTTGTAAAGCCATGAAGAAGAAGAAGCTCAGAATAAAATGTTTGGAAAAAACTCAGATCTAGAAAAATAATTGCACCATAAAAATCCTAAACATTTCTAGACGTTTAAAATCTTGTAAAAAACATTTAAAACAAAAAGAAATAAAACTATACATTTTTTTTTTGCGTAAACACAGGAGCCCAAGCCTGTCCGACCGAATGATAGCGGCAACATGTGGCGACGCATGTGTGGAAAAAGACCCTTTACTCCTACTATTTCCATTTTTGCAAGTCCTTAGAAGTGGTCTTCTATATCTACCCTTTAACCACTCCTTAATTCTCGAGTGTGGGACAAGTAAAAGGTGCACTCCCGTGTGTGGAAAAAGACCCTTTACTCCCACTCTTTCCACTTTTGCAAGCCTTTAGAAGTGATATACCCTCTACCCACTCCTTAATTCTCGAGTGTGGGACAAGTGAAAAGTGCACTCTCATGTGTCTTTGTGAGTCTTGACCCTATGGTGTTTTTCGGTCATTCCCAACAACTAATGTAAGAAAATATGCTTAATTTTTTTAAAAAAAAGAAATAAAAAATAAAATGGTTATTAAATAGACCTTAATAATTGAATTTCCATCTAATTTCGTTAAAATCAATATTACTGTGTTCGTGCATTAGGTAAGTGATTATCCCTAACCTGACTCTAATCAGCTAATGTGGTAAAAGCCATCAGTTTCCTAATTTTTTTTCTCAAAAGTAAGAAAATAGTACATGAAAATGGTTGGGCAATAGAAAATCATGTATTAGCAATTAAACCACTGTAAACCTAAATTAATATATGCATTTCCTACGCTAACATTCATTCTCAAATCAAAACAATCCCTAATTCTCACCTAAAAAGTATTTAGTTCATAATATAGACTGAAAAATAAAGAAAACTAGATTTATATATATATATATATATATATAAAAAGCCATCAAAGGGAATAAACTACAATAAAAGAAGAAAAGAAGATGAGAAAATGCTGAAAAATGGTCCACGGAAATGACTTTTATCCTTCTTGTATCCCTTAAAAACTGTCTATGTGTGGTTGCCAAAAATTTCTCACTTTAAAATGAAAATAAGGGTTGAATAGACAATATGGGTTCCAATATGGTCTTCTTACTAGGGTTGGTAAAATTCCTCGTAGAGTCTGAGGAATCCCCAGTTTAATCGGGGATGGGGTCAAAGCGAGGACCTCTTTAGGACCCCCGAATCGGGGATAAGGTGGGGATGGGGAGGGTATCACCATCCCGTCCCCATCCCCGACCCTGATATATATATATATATATATATATATAGTTATTCGACTTTTTACATTTAGACTAGTTTTTAATTTAGCTAAATCTAAACCCAACTAAAGTGTCCAAACTCAAATCAAAGGGAGTTTCAGGAAAATAATTTTTTTTTTAAAAAAATTCTCTATGGGGAAACAAAAGGGAAAATGGGGAATGGGTCCCCATAGGAACCCGTTTCCCCGATGGAGAATCCCGGACCCCATCCCGACCTTCAAATGGTGTGGACGGGGGCGAGGATGGGGGTAAATTGCTCCATCAGGGATGGGGATGGGTAACCTTCCCCCTCTGCCTCGGCCCCATTGTCAACCCTACTTCTTACTGGTCAGCTTAGTAAAAAGGGTTATTTAATAAAGGTTATTTGGGTTAAAGAGATTTGATGCACTCATACTATGTGATGAGATGAATAATAATGATTATGAGATTATAATGCTTTGTTTTTCCTGGTAGAACCCAAGTGTAATTCCAACCAGAGTCCTGGTAAGTCTAGGGTCGAAGTCAGGGATTGCTTACAAATGTGTGATGAACTAAAACTATGATCTTAATGGAAATGAAATGTTAACACAAATGGTTGATTTTTGGTATTATTCTAAATCTAAATTTTATGCACTGAGAGTTATGCTTTAAGTGAAACAGTGTGAACGGTGGTTGTTGGATACTAGTATGCGATGATAAGGTTGAGAAGAATTTTCACCAACACTTCCTAAGCAACTATATGAGTCATGTGTTCAAGCAATGCACTTGATATACGACAAACACCTTTCATTGTATCTAGTCACATTATCCTATCTCTAGGATGCATGCAATAAGTACAATATGCAAAAGATGTACTTATTTCTAAGGAACATCTCCTCTTGTTTTATGAGTTTTAAATCCGAGTTCTTTCAAACCTAGATTCAATTTACTTAGAATAATCTTTCGATTTATTCAAGTGACGTGAGTAGGCATATATAAAACATGTGATTGCACAATTCTTTTGCTGCTTAGTTCATGTTGGTTATATGCTTCTCAACCCATAAAGTAATTTAGCTATTCATGATAATGATAGAGGAAAAGAACAAAGGATGAAATAAATAGTATTCATATTGCAGACTTTGAACTTTTTAATGTTAACGATATAACACAAATACACTATAAGATAAGAAAGAGATAGAGAATCAAGTCGTGGTGTGTAATGTCTTATTCCCTCCGGCTCTAATACTGAGTACTTCACTCAAATATCGAACAATGGAGCTTCTCTTCTTCCATAAGAGACTCAAGCTCTCACTAGGGTGTTTTTAAGGTTGAGAGAGAAGGATTCTTGACAAAGTTTTCTTCTCAGAAATATTATGACCCTTGTATGTTTTGTATGGCAATTGCATAGGTATTTATAGGCGTTTGAGGATGACTTCTCTTCTCTCACTCATGATTATGCTGATAAGGTGCATTAAACTCCATACCCTGATGCGCCGCCTGTAACACATCAGAAGTTCATTGAATCTTCAACGAAGTTCTCTAATCAGCAACCAACTCAATTTGAGATTTGATTTCCATCGCCCATGTCATATCATGCTTCATCACTTAAAGTTGTCGCATTAACTGATTATGCGATCATGCTTTTGTTTCTGATATTTCTTGTTTGACCACATCAGTGGGCGTTCTGCATTAAAATAGGAACATCAGCTTAAAATTCAGATTGATCAAGCGTTGAAGATGTATGATCGCATACTGTGATTACTTTTTCTTTAGTAAAAATGTCGCACTTTCAGAGCTTTTTTCTTATTCTTTTAGATGAGAGAGATAAAATAACTTGTATTTCTACAAGTTATCACACCCCCAAATTTAAAATAATGTTTGTCCTCAAGCATATACTTTGGATTTCTTAAAGTCTCGATCACCTTGATTAGTTGCCTAGACCCCTCAATATGCTTTACTCAGGTTGCTAGACCAGAATCTTCTTGAGTTTTATTCCTTTTCCTTCTAAAATTACTCATGTCTAAATCAATCTCATATTTCATTTTTTTTTAGAAATGGGGTTTTGAATAATATAAAGTAAAATTTCTCCTTGTTATTTTTGTTGTGATCTTGTGTTGATCCAAGTGTCTAGCCTTCATTTTGGCTTACCCCTATGGGTATCGTGTGGACATCTAACTACGAGCGAGATACTCTTTTCAGTCTAACTCATGCCTTATGACTTTTTATGGCAGTGAAGTTGCGATCAATTATTTCTTGCGTTCATCATGATTCTCGCCTTTGTCTTGGCTTGCCCCCACGAGTGTCATGCAAACATCCAACTATGAAACTCCCCATTTTCACACTCCCCCAATTTAGAAGGGCAAGGTCCTCATTGCTAAGAAAGTGAATTATGCGATGGAATTAGAAAGTTATTGTAAAAGAGGTTTGAAGTAAAGCTTGCAGGCTTGCTAAATCCTAAAAATATTTCAAAAGCAAAATTCCCAAAACTTATTGTTGATGCCAGTTTCGGCATTTACGCACATAGTTTCATCATTGAGGTCATCATTGGCAAGTGATAAAACAACAGAAAAATTAAGCGATCAAAAGTATAGCAGTGACACAAACAAAAGAAAAGGCGATGAAAGATAGACAAAATTATATTGAATTTATATTAAATCAATGAAGCAACGATACAAAAGAAGAAAGACGACATCTAACTGGTAATACAAGGAAAAGAGAAAATAAGGAATGACACCACCCCCGAATTTAGTTTTCTCCCGCATCGTTGTTGTTATGCTCTAATGGTGGATTTTCGTTAGGGAATTGTAAGGGATTTTGAAGATGTGGAGAAATGGGTGGCACCACCACGAGGCGAGCAACGACATTTTGGAAAAATTTGATCATTTAGTGGAGTTGGTCGTGTTACTGCTGCCTCAGTTGCCTGATGAGGTCACGTGTCACACTCTGTTGGTCTTGAATAAATTCTTTCAACTCATTATGTTGTTTAACGAGTTCATCTTGCTGTCACCTCAAGTTATTCATCTGCGCTTGAAGTGATTATTGTTGTCGTGACAGGTCATCAAGACCCTCCAAAATTGGTTCACGGAGGTCATCGTGAAGGAATTTGTACCATTCATCCTCGAGATCAATTCCTTCGGGTGTGTTGGCTTGAGTGTGCTGATTTTTTTTCATTAGGCTGACGCTCACTAGCCTCACCAATGCTAGAGCCACCGCTTGTTTCAATCCTAGGCGATGGTAGGCTTAGGTCATCAGCTGTGATGCATAGAGGACTTGTTTTTTATTTAGGGGATGGTGGAGTTGGTGGCCTAGATGCAAGGGGAAGGATCGGGAAGGGCTCATCTTTAAGAGCAGGCGACGTTGGCTTGTCAATCGATGGAAGGCGAATGTTAAGAACAATGCTTAGCCTCAGGGATTCAGTGTTTGACTGAGGTGGTGGAGACTTCTCTACTTGGGGCGAAGGCATCACCTTTTCTTCAACTTTAGATGCGATGGTTACTTTCCTCTTCTTTCACTGTGATGTTTCTGGGGTCATCTGGCTCTGAGGTTTCTGCTTTGTTTCTTGCTTTGTTGGTTCTCGGTTTGAGTTGGCAACCTCATTAGATGACGGAGGGAATCGCTCGTGAGCGTGCTCCTTACTACTACATCTTCCTCTTCTTCAAACCATCCCTGCACTACACAAAGTTCGGTGATGAGCGATGGGAGAATAGCTATGCACTTGGCCTTGAGAAGAATGATCAAATTTGGTCTGCGATATGACGACCGAAATTTATAGGGATCAACTGCTCCATTTGGTCTCAAGTAGCGCTACCACCTTCGGTGCTTCTTTTTGTTCCTTAAATGTTTGGCTTTCAATTATCGGATTTCCTTCAGCATTAGGAATGTCTTCTAGATTGTATAAATGATTGATCTTCTTGACATTGAAGCCGATGGTTGCTTCCTCAACATCTGCTCGGTAGCGCCCAGTATGAGGTTTTCCTTCGTAGAACGCGGTCACCACAGATGGTTTGATCGTTCTTTCCCCTTCGCAGAACTTTCTTCACTCCAATACATCGATCTTGTTTGTGATGAAATGTGGCAGGGGTGTACTTTTCGGGAAGAAGCCCATCTTAATTAGGATAGGGGGCCTCTTTTTAGGAGCTGTTTCTTCTTCTAGCGTGGGCACCTTGCCCTTTTCTTCCTTTCTTACTGTCGCTTGCTTTGGTGCTTTTTCCTTCTTTGAAATGCTATTGACCACACCCTTTCTTTTCTCTTCTACCCAGACTTATATCCTTTCTTTTTCCTCGCATCCTCTTCTCGAATCAGTCTTTTTTCTTCCCTAATCTTTTGCAAGTTGTGCTTGATGCGCTTAGTCTTTTCCTATCTGGCTCTTTTCTCTTCATCGCTTTTGTTGCGCATCTCCTTTTCAAATTCTAGCGTAACGTGCTCCACAATATCTGGAGATTTCTCAAGCTGAGGATGCGATGGACTTCTTGTGCGTTCAAATTTTTCATCGCACATCTCATGACAGAGCTCAATTGCCGCAATTAGGGATTCAACTTCCTTCCTTATTTCTCCAAGGCCTTCCTTAACCCTCATGGCCTTCTTTTGGAATTATTTCGCCATTGCCTCTGCAGAGGAGGTGGGATATTGGCACCATCGCTTCTTCTTCTTCCCTTATTTGTATTTTTCCTTGAGAGGGGCTCCTCTTCGACATCGATCAAATCAATGCCACCTTGTTTCCTCTTTTCCATCTCATGGGCAAGCCCGTACGAAGATACTTCAGCCACACCCTTTTGACCATTTGGCTGGTTTACTATTCCATCCAAGGATTCGAGCGGTTTTAGGTTTTTTAAAATGTCCTCATAGACTTCTCATTCGTCCCGTCACCTGGTTTCGCTTGTGGTGGAAGTAGTTGGTTGTAGACGATCTTGTGGCGATGAGGACTGTGATAGGGCAGGGGCTGATGGAATTAGCGTGGGATTGAACGGGGAAGGTAAAGCCACCGGAGGCACGTAGACTGGCACGACGGCGCTTGTGAAGGAAACGGGCTGGATAGAAACGGTTGAGGATACCACCTCATAGGAATAAGTGGGAGTGGAGGAACGAGTAGAGGAAAGGGTATTTTGGTGGGCCATTTTGAATGTGAATAAGGTGGGTATGAAACGAAGGTAGATCGGAGAGCTTGAAGCTTCGCTGGAGAGTTTATAGAAGTCAAAGGGTTTAGGGTTTGGTAAAGCGTAAGGAACTTGGGTTTTTTTTTTAGAAGAAGGGTTTAAATAGATGAAGTAAGAGTGGGAGAGAGGAAATGATGGGTCACCTCATGATTCGAGGTAATCATAACGCTTCACGGAATAATGGCGATCTGATGGAATACTAGGTGACGTGTCTTTTCACTGAACTAAGTTAAGATGACGTATCGTTCCCTTACCCATGATGAGCTTTTTAGGGATGCGTTAGGCTTCACATTTCTATGCATTGCCAAGTTCATCGCAGCACTCATCGCCTCATAAACCCTAGTTTCCCTTCCCCAAAATTTGTTCAACTTTGAATAGCAATCATTGTTCACAAAATAAGAAAGAAGAAAAGTATAAAGGAATGATCAGTTAATTAAAAAGAATGGGTAACAAAAGTATAAAAGGATGCAAAAAGGATATGATGCGCCCCTCGAAAGATATTGCTTCATGGCACAGGGACTTATTATATCGCATTACTTGGGTTTTCCTAAGTCTGTGAAGGTCTTTTCGCAATTGAAATCACCTCCATATTAGAACTTGATCCTTTGTCCTTTCACTTTGAATGCGTTGGTTCCGTCTTCACTGATTAATTCTACTGCTCCATGTAGGTAGACTTCCTTGATAATGAAAGGTCCCGACCAATGTGATTTTAGCTTCACTGGAAAAAGATGCAGTCAAAAATTAAAGAATAGTACTTTTTGGCTAATTTCAAAATCCTTGTTACGAATGTGTGCCAACACTTTATTTGTTCCTTGTAGATTTTGGCATTCTCGCACGCCTATAGTCTCCATTTGTCCAATTCCAATAGCTGGAGCTTCCTCGCCTCCCCTGCGGCTTTCAAGTCCAAATTGAGATTTTTCGTAACCCATAATGTTTTGTGTTCAAGCTCCAACGGCAAGTGGCAAGCTTTACCAAAGACCAGAGCATATGGGACATTCCTATAAGAGTTTTATATGCAGTGCGATATGCCCATAACACTTCGTCTAGTGTTTGCCCAATCTTTATGAGTTGAATTGACAACCTTATCCAGTATTGTCTTAATTTTCCTATTGGATATTTCAGCCTGACCATTTGTCTAGGGGTGGTAAGTTGTGGCTATTTTGCGGTGAACATTGTATTTGATTATAAGTTTGCCAACAATGCGATTGATGAAATGTGTGCCTTCATCTCTTATAATAGTACACAGAGTGCCAAAACGAGTAAAGATGTTTTTCTGTAAAAATTTTGAGACAGTGATCACATCGCTTGAAGCACATGAGATCGCCTCTATCCACTTAGATACATAGTCAACAACTAACCAGATATAGTTGTGGCCATTGGACGACAGAAATGGACCCATAAAATCGATTCCCAAACATAAAATAATTCCACTTTTAGAATAACATTCATTGGCATTTCATTCTTCTCTGAAATGTTCCCGATGCGTTGGCACATATCACACTTCATGATATATTGGCGTGCATCCTTGAATAAGGTGGGCTAATAATATCCGCTTTGCAGCACCTTTGTAGCTGTGCATTGACTTCCGAAATGCCCACCGTAGGGCAATTCATGGCATTGATAAAGGATGCATTGAGATATTTTTTGGGGAATGCATTGCCTCAAAATTTGGTCAGGTTCTCTTCTGTACAAGTTAGGCTCGTCCCAATAATAGAATTTGTAGTCATGCATGAGCCTTTTCTTTTGTTACAATATATATTCTTTGGGAAATTGTTTGCAGACTAGGAAATTGATGATGTCTGCAAACCAGGGCAAGTACTCGTCAATCATCAATAACATCTCATCAGGGCAAGAGGTGTTTACAATAGGTTGGATGCGATCGTTTTCATCATTTTAAAGTTCTGATAGATGATCAAAGACTTTATTTTCTGACCCTTTCTATCTATTATTTATGTATCAAACTCTTGAAGCAGTAGAACCCATCTGATCAATCTTGATTTCACATCTTTCTTTGTCATCAAGTATTTGATATCTGAATGATCTGTATGGATGATGACCCTCGATCCCAGCAGATAAGGTCTGAATTTTTTCATAGTGAAGACCATCGCCAATAGATCTTTTTCAGTAGTAGTGTAATTCTCCTGAGCGCTATTAAGAGTCTTTCTTGCGTATGCAGTAGGATGAAGAACCTTTTCTATTCATTGAGCCAAAACTACCCCCATCGCATATCCACTGGCATCGCACATTAGTTCGAATGGTTTTGTCCAATCGAGCGTAATCAGAACTAGAGCTAAGACTAACGCATTTTTTAATTTCTCAAATGCGTTAAGGAAACTCTCGTCAAAATCAAAAGGTCTATAAGCTTCTAGCAACATTTTTAGTGGTCTGACAATTTTTTAGAAATCTTGACAAATATTCGATAAAACCCAGCATGTCTTAGGATTCTCAGAGTCTTCACATTTATAGGTGGTGGTAACTTTTGAATAGCCTCAATTTTTGCTCTATCAACTTCTAGGTCAGATTTGAAAACCTTGTGTCTGAGAACAACTCCCTCAGTTACCATGAAGTGACACTTCTCCCAATTCAGAACCAGATTCGTGTCCTCACACCTCTTTAGGATCTTTTCCAGATTTTCTAGATATACTCCATACGTCTTTCCATATACGGAAAAATCATCCATGAATATTTCTACAGAACCCTCAAGATAATCTGAAAAGATAGTCATCATGCATTTTTGAAAGGTGATTGCGGCGTTGCATAGTTCGAAAGGCATGCATCGAAAGGCAAGTGTCTCATATGGGCATGTGAAAGTTGTTTTTTCTTGATCCTCAGGTGCAATCATCATTTGGTTGTACCCCGCATATCCATCCAAAATGCAAAAGTAGTCATTCCCTGCTAGCCTGTTCAACATTTGGTCAATGAAGGGCAAGGGGAAATGATCTTTTCTGGTCACCGTGTTGAGTTTCCTGTGCAAATTCTCCAACCGGTGATTGTACGCGTTAATATTAATTTGTTGTTTTTATTGGGTACAACTGTCATTCCTCCTTTATTTGGAATACATTGCACTGGACTAACCCATGTGCTATCTGAAATGGAGAAAATAATTTCTGCATCTAACCACTTAATGATTTCCTTTTTAACGGCTTCTTTCATTATAGGGTTCAACTTGCATTGAGATTCAATAGAGCCTTTATGTCCTTCTTCAAGCCTAATTTTATGCATGCAGTAGGATGGTCTTATACGTTTAATGTTAGCAAGAGTCCAACCTATTTCTTTAATGTACTTCTTCAATACTTCTAGAAAGGTTGCTTCCTTTTCTTTGGAAAGTGTAACTGATATAATAATTGGTAAGGTCTCATTTTGCCCAAGGATTGCGTACTTCAAATGGACAGGCAACACTTTCAATTCCAAAACTGGAGGTTGTTTTGTTTGTGTTTTTTCTCTTTTATGTATTCAATGATTCACAATTTTTCTAGAATTCTATCATCGCATAACATGATTCAACTGAATCGATGGTTTCTTCCTTCGATTCTATTTTCTCATCAGTTCCCCAATCTAAGCTGCAAGGCCACTATTCATCTGTATCACATGAACTCACTTCGTCTGGATAGTTCATGGCCTTACGATATTGAACTTCAGCTTTTGACCATTGACATGCATTGTGATTTCTCCCTTATGTACATGTCGATGAAGATAATGGTTGTCCCAAGCTAATGGGGACATCTTTATCTGCCTTGTAATCAAGTGTAATGAAGTCCTCAAGGAGGATAAATTTATCCATTTTAACTAACACATCTTCCAGCTTCCCTTCCAAGTGCACAAGGGATCGATCCGCTAATTGAAGAGTAACTGTGGTGGGAGTAAGTTTCCCAATCTCCAATCTCTAATCTCCAATATTTAAATATTGACAAGGGCATCCGATTTATGCTAGCTCCAAGATCGCATAGAGCATTCCCATTATAAATTCCGCCAATTGAATAAGGTATTGTAAAGCTCCCAGGGTCCCGCATCTTTGGAAGAATTGTCGTATTGTAGTCTTATGTCAGGGCCACCATCTCGTATTTACCTATGCTCCTTTTCTTGGACATGATGTCCTTTAGGAATTTAGCATAGGTAGGCATTTTCTCTATTGCTTCGATGAAAGGGATGTTAAGGTGCAGCTACTTTAGTAATCCAAGGAAGCGTTGATGTTAACTTTCATCATTTTTCTTCTTTTTCAGTCTCTGTGGAAATGGAGCCACCTGCTCCTCCCATGGTACTGTTGTCGTGGAATTTGCAGAGGTTACTCCTCCTGATCCTTGTACTTCCTTGGGAACATCTTCATCAGACATCCGCCCTTCATCTTTTTGAATTTCAGCTTCTTCATGTGATTTCCTTCTTATCACCTCTTTTGTGATGCGTCCACTCTATAAAGTCACCGCCTGACATTGTTTCTTGCCCTTGTCCCCCACGTTGCGAGGAATCTTTGTCGTGCGTGGGAGTGTACCTAGTGGCATGTTTTTTAATTCACTAACAATTTATCCTATTTGCACCTCAAGATTGCGAATTGATGTTGTTTGGTTTTGAAGAGCTGTTTAATTCTTTAGTATGTGTTCCTTCAACAAGTTTTCTAAGGAATAGGAGGTTGATGGTTGAGGGGAGCTGGTTGCTTGATGGTGCCCATTTGGTCTTTGACGAAACCCTGGTGGTCCGTCACCTTGGGCACTATGAGAGCTGGCTTGTATTTGTTGTTGATTACCATCCCAAGAGAAATTGGGATGATTTCTCCAACCGACATTGTAAGTGTTGGGAAAATTGTTGTTTTTGATGATGTAAACAAATTTTGTATTACGCGGGCACTTCTCAAAAGAATGAGGTTCCTCATAAAGGACACAACTTCCATTATTCATCTGTGCGACTGCGTTCACTTGCCTACCTTTCACATCAGAATTGGCCATGGTCATCACCTGTAGAAAATTAGTCATTGCGTTCACCTGTGTTTGTAATGATCCGATAGCATCATTATTCTGGCTTTTGTTCGTTCTTGATCTATATTCATTTTCTTGCCAATCTTCATAGTTTTTTTTAGATTCGATCAAGAATGTTTTTAGCCTCAATATATGTTTTGTCTAACAGACCATCGACCTGTTGGATTGAAGAAACTACCAGCGAAAGTAAAACATGACCATTAAGCATTCTAATTCATTAATTTTGGCTTTAATCTAAGCATGCTCATAAACTAGAAACATAGTTTCATCACTAACCTTTGAAGAACACCTTGAATCACGATTCTCAACTACAATCTCCTTGTATTCAGCTCATGAACCACCACAAGGACTTCCTTACTATTCTCTTGGTGCCTTAGATTGAGTTATGGGACTCAAAATAAGCTTGAATTGAAAGGGAATTTGGAGGAAATGGTACTGGTTTTCAGCAGCTTGAAGAACTGTTCTTCAACACCCAAAATTTCAGAGTTTCAACAACAATTGCATTGTCTTTTTCCATTAAAAAATCCATCCTTATATTACGTGACTTTCATACAACCAATAGCCTTGCATCAATCACAAATCCAGCTTGAAATTTGAATGAAATTTGTAATGGAACAAAGAGTAAGCACCTTGGTATTTTTAGTGAAAAAATCCAATTTTTTTTTTCAATTTTCTAAATTTTAAAACCCATTTCAAAATTACAAATCAATTTTAGTTTTTAATTTTACATTTAAAATTGAAATTATATTAATTTTACAAAAATTATTTCAAAATTAGTTATTCTAACAAAATTAATAATTAATAATTAATTAAACAATTTAATTAATTCTAATTAATTCAATATCCAATATTAAATTAATTTAACGCCTATTTCACCTTCATGAATTTAATATTTAAATCATATTTAAATATTAATTAATTCTCCAATTCCGTTTAATTCCAAAATTAAATGTGTAATTATATCATATGTAATTACCAATTTCCTTTAATTCTAATTTTAATGTTTCAAATCAACTTATCACATTATTCTAAGACTAATCTATTTGTGAGCTAGTAGGGGAACCTAGTGGACCTACAAATCATGGACTCCAACGATCCGAGATTAATTGGCTAAACTCTTTACAACAAATTAAGTCTCATTCGTTAACTATTGAGTCATTCCACTAAAGTCCGTAGTTGCACTCCCTTCACTGTAGATATTTTGTGTCCATCCGATATAACCATGATTCGTAAGTTAACCCTTCACAGGTTGTTCGCAATAACGGTTGGGTCAAAAGGATGTTTTACCCCTGAGATTACCTCTTGTTCCTTAAATCCCACGGATCCTCTAATGAACAATTGGTTTGTGATCCAATCATCAAACTGAGTCCTTCTCAAGTCTATGAGAGGGTGGGGCCCTTTGTTCAAGACCCGGAGTCAGTACTTAAAGGAACAACCTCTTTACTATCCCTGAAAGCAGGTAGGAGCGAATTTCATCTTGCATATGTCTCCAACTATCTACCTGGTCAAATAGGAGGCTTATTGAGCCGACACTTTTGAGCTAACCCTCACCTATGCAAATCTAAGGATAATCCCGAATAAACAAGAGTTCATAGTTAGCTCAGGTTTAAGGTCAAGTTACCTAGGTCATCGCTTTGAAATAGCCAGTCTCAAACAGTAAACAACATTATAAAGTAAGAGTGACTTATTTCGTGGTCCGATCTTGTGCAAACTCATTACATAGGATGTTCCCACTCCTCATTTCATGACATGTATGAATTAGAATCACTTCGTTTGTAGCACTTTACATCTCTTTGTAAAAACTACAGAGTAGGTCGCATCCAATAGCGTTACCAGAATAAGACACCCAACCTTATTCATATACTATAGACCATTTTGATTATTTACTCGAACCTGATCTACTTTTATGTCTCCAAATAAAGTTCAGGTACTTATGTAATAGTCATGGATCAATAAGCAATTCATATATTCAATAAAAACTTATTGAATTTTCAGAAATAAGTTTATTATTTACAAACCAAGAGTTTTAGGAAATAAAACTCAACACGGACGCAACAACATTTACTGCAGTTTGTGAGGTTTAGTTCAAACCATAATAAAAAAAATTCCATCTGCAAACAACCAGGGAGTCATTTATGTGGGCAATCACTCACTAGTCTTTTGAATCTCGCCCACGCGTCGCTAAGCGTTTCATTTTCTTCTTGTTGACAGTTAGTGATTAACTTTCTTCTCCTTGCATTCTCTATTGGCGAGAAGTACTTCTTCATGAACTTCTTTACTATTTGTTCTTAGGATGTTATTTCATCGGGTTCAAGTGAATATGCCCATTGTCTAGCTTCATCGCATAGTGAAATGGGAGTAATATGAGTCGTACTTCCTCTGGGGTGATATTTGGAAAAACAAAGGTATTGCAGATTTCAATGAAACTTCTCAGATGGGGTAGGGATCCTCATCGTGCCTTCCTCAAACTGACTAGCTATTTAAATTATTTGAAGCATTATAGGCTTCATTTCGAATCTGGTCCCATCCAAGGCCAGTGGCATGATTTCTAGTGAGAAATCATATAAATTTGGTGATGCATAATCCCTAATCGGTCTATTGCGATCGTTTGCCAATAGAATGGGATTGGCAAGTGCATCGTCTTCATTTCTATTCACTATTCGTGGCACTTCTGGATGATTTTGGTATTTTGTCATCCTTTGAGCTCTATTCTGTCGTCTTCTTTTGTTAGCTCTCTTTCTTCTATGAAAGCTTCTCTCAATTTCTGGGTCGTATGAAAGCTCAAGTGTGGACCCTTCGCTTATAGAACATCTATACCTTTTTTGCAGTCAAGGTATAATACATCAACAATTGAGGTCTACAAAGATCAATAAGAATAGTCTTAGCACACTTAGTTACCGCAATCCCCAGCAACGGCACCAAAAACTTGATGCGTTCATACCATGCGATGAGATGAATAATGATTATGTAGTTATAACAATTTTTTTTTCTGGTAGAACCCAAGTGTAAGTCCAACCAGATCCTAGTAAGTCCAGGGTCGAACTTAGGGATTGCTTCCAAGTGTGCAATGAACTAATACTTTAATTTTAATGCAAATGAAATGTTCACACAAATGGTCGATTTTTGGTATTGTTATAAATCTAAATTTTATGTGTTGAGAGTTGTGCTTTAAGTGAAACAATGTGAGCAGTGTTTGTTAGATACTAGTATGCGATGATAGGGTTGAGAAGAATTTTCACCAACATTTCCTAAACAACTATATGAGTCATGCGTTCAAGCAATGCACTTGATATACGACCAACACCTTTCAGTGTATCTAGCCACACTATCCTATATCTAGGATGTATGCGATGAGTACAATATGCAAAAGATGTACTTATTTCTAAGGAGCATCCCCTCTTGTTTTATGAGTTCTAAATCTGAGTTCTTTCAAACGTAGATTCATTTACTTAGAATAATCTTTCGATTTATTCAAGTGACGTGAGTACCTACATAAAACAAGTGATCATACAATTCTTTTGCTGCTTAGTTCATGTTGGTTATATGTTTCTCAACCCATAAAGTAATTTAGCTACTCATGATAATGATGGAGGAAATGAACAAAGAATGGAATAAATATGTATTCATATTGCAGACTTTGAACTTTTTAATGTTAATGATATAACACAAATACACTGTAAGATAAAGAAAGGGATAGAGAATCAAGTTGTGGTTTGCAATGTCTTCCTCTCTCTGACTCTAATGCTGACTTCTTCACTCAAATATCAAACAATGGAGCTTCTCTTCTTCCACAAGAGACCTAAGTTCTCACTAGAGTGTTTTTATGGTTAAGAGAAAAGGATTCTTGATAGAGTTTTCTTCTCATAAATTTTATGACCCTTGTATATGTTGTATGGCGATTGCATTGGTATTTATAATCATTTGAGGATGTCTTCTCTTCTCTCACTCATAATTATGCTGACAAGGTGCATTAAATTCCATACCCTGATGTACCATCTGCAATGCGTCAGAAGTTCATTGAATCTTCAATGAAGTTCTCTAATCAGCCACCGACTCAATCTGAGATTTTACTTCCACCGCCCATGTCATATCATGCTTCGTCGCCTAAAGTTCTCACATTAATTCGTTATGCGATCATACTTTTGTTTATGATATTTCTTGTTTGACCACATCAATGGGTGTTCTGCATTAAAATAGTGACATCAGCTCAAAATTTAGATAGATCAGAAATTGAAGATGTATGATCACATGTTGTGTTTACTTTATAAAATTCTTTAGCAAAAATGTCGTACTTTCAGAGCTTTTTTCTTATTCTTTTAGATGAGAGAGATAAAATAACTTGTATTTCTATAAGTTTTCAAGATTTATAACCAAAATAATTAGGTTGGGTCTAAAAGTTCTTTAATCCAACCTAACTTGAGTTTGTAATTCAATTCATTCTAGAAAAAATACTAAATTTGGTAGTATTCCGAATGTCGTACCTTAAGGGATGAGTTTATAATTCAATTCCTTCTAAAACAATACTAACAAGAAAAGTTGAGAGTAATTGGTAGAAACAAATGGGTTTTTGTTGTGTGTTGGATATTAAAGTAAACGGTAGATGACAACAGGGATTGACAATCAAGTTTCAACCTGCAGACTTCATACCTTGAGCTATTCGGCCGCATCAAGTCGACATCTAACCAATTATGGATCAGCCTAAGTAGCTAGTCCTATATCTCGATGGCTAACTTAAACTTATACCAATTCATATGATTTCTAAATCCTATGGTAAAAAGAATTTGCTGCTAATTTTCTCTTCTTTTTGAATATTTGTTAAAAATGACAGCTAGAAATGTTGAATCCATCTGAGAGAGTACCCTTTGTAGTTGTTTGATTCCATAAGTCATATGTATTGTTTTTCTAGAATTTGTTCTTTATTGTTTTCTATTTTCTTTCTTTATTTCTTAGTATTCTATGAATTGGCACTTTACAACTCATGACATTTGGATTAATGAAGTCTATTCAGTTATATCCAGGAGCAGGTTTAGTATAGGTCCAGGAGGACTCAAGCCTCCCTCCCCCCATGTCAGTTATATATATATATATAACTAACGTAGTACCAAAACCACTACCAAGCTTAGTGGTAAATCTACCTTTAATCCCCTGATAAACCTAGGTTTAAGCCTCATTCCTTACATTTACTTTTATTCAATTATATAAAGTCCCCTGTCAACAAAATTTTTGGATCCGCCACTGATTATATCTACTCATGAGCTAATTTTTCTAAGGAATTTAGTCATATGGATATCCTAAGGATAATATAGCTTAAGCCAATGCAACCGCATGACATTGCATCCACCCTTTCTATTTCTTTTGTTAAATGAAGGATATCTTGTTAATTAAACTGAGATTTTAGTTAGCATGTTAGTGGAGTCTTAATATTGTGTGGAGGTCATAACATAAACAGATCTCACAAAAGAATATGAGAGAATAGCCTAGACCTAGATTGTCATGTGACCTTAGACATAAGGTACACCACAGGACCTAAAGATTGTATAAATTCATCTAAGATTCAGTTAGGTATAGAAATATAGTTACTTAGTCTCCTAAAAGAACTTGTGAAACAAGAATAAAGAAGAGTTTTTCTCTGTCCATAGTCTATGAAACGATTATGATGTGATCGCATAGCTTAAGGTAAATTGTCTATGGGTTGAAACTTTGACATTTAATCCCTATGTCATCTATTGTTTACCTTTATTATTAGCAATCAACCACAAATTCACCTATTTTATCGGTTACCCCTAGTTTGCATTAAAAGTGTTGTTTTAAAAGAATTGAATTGCTTAGTGGTCTTGTAGGACACAATATTTGAAATATTCGTAGATTACTACTTATGATATGCTTGCAATAGACATTACAAATTCCTTATTTTATCACTCATACATAATTCAGTCATCAATAGCCAAGCAACCTGACGCACGAGCGAGCACTATAAGAATTTGGACAATTTTTGATGACGAAAATTGTCAGAAAAAATTTACAACACCGTCGGCAAAACCTATCCCGACGGTAGTCCAATCGTTGGTAGAATCATTGGGAAAGCGTCGTTGAAAAAACCTTTCCCGACCCAAAAAAATTTGTTGTAGGAAAAAAGATATCTCAATGGATCAAGGATGGGGGCTTTTTGCCGACCCTAAATGATACCGTCAAGATAAGTTATTTCTCCCAACGACAAGAATAAATTTCTACCGTTGGGAGAAGTCAGCTTATGCCAACGGTTCTTTTTAGCGTTGGGATATGGTTACTTATTCTGATGCTTGCTCTACGAACCTATCATCGGCAAAAGTTATCTTGAGAGCTATTTTAGCGTGAAATTAGACTTTTACCAACCCTTATATCGTCGAGATTGTTACTTATGTCGAAGATGACCTATTTTAGCGTCGGAAAAAGGTAAAAAACGCATGAACTTACAATTTTTCCCGACCCCATTTACCGTCGAGATTACATATTTAAGCATCAAAAATATCTTTTTTCTTTATTTAATAAATTTTATATTTTTTTTTTACAAATTTCATACTTGTTTGAATCTTACAAATATTAAATAAACTAAAATAAAAATTTTCAAAATTAATTAGATGTCTATAATAATGATGAAAGTGAAAGTGACAATAGCAAATGTCGTACTTGTTAACATGAAAGTGACAATAATGATGAGAAAATGGCCCCAACATCACAAATATTGGCCAATAATATTTTGATGATAATTGCTTTCCTTTAGTGGAGGATTTGGTTAAAAAATAAAAAGATTGCATGATTTGAAAGCATTATTGTTCAATGAGTCACTACTAAAAATGCTTACACTATTTGACAACATGATTGAATTAATGCTCAAACAAAAGGGTAGAAATTTCAAATTTGGATTAATGCTTAAAATTGCATTATGGTGAGGAGTTTGTCAAAGCCAAACAAAATTCTTTGGTCTTACTAACATTGCAAATAAATATTGAAGAAAAATAGTAAGCAAAAACTAGGAAAATTACAAGGCAAGGCAATGGTTATCCACTACACAAATGGTGGCAAACAACAGCAACTGACGAAAAACGGCGATAATCGACGATTATTTGGCGATTTGTGACGAAAGTCGTTTGGTGGCGAGTGGCAATCCGATATGCAGCTTGATTGATCTATGACGGAAGGAAAAATGGGTGTAAGGGGAGGAGAAAAACCGAGGGTTAGAGAAAGATAAGCAACAATTAAGACGGTAGGGTAAATGAGGGAAAGAATGAGGGTTTTAATTGACCCTTTCCTGACACCCGTAAAATCGTCGGTCTATATAGGTTCTCCCAACGGTCATTTGGACAATCATTGGGAGAACTCTAATACAAATTTCTCAACATTTTTTTTTAAATTGACCCTTTTCCGGCGCTTGTAATACCGTAGGACTAAATAGGTTATCCCAACGGTCATTGGACAACCGTCGAGAGAACTCTAAAAAAATTTCTAACTTTTTTTAAAAAAAAATTGACCCTTCCAATGCTCGTAAAATATTTAGGTTAAATAAGTTCTCCTGATGGTCGTTTGGACAATCATCGGGAGAACTCTAATAAAAATTTCTCAACATTATTTTAAAATTGACCCTTTCCCAATGCTTGTAACACCGTCGGGCTAACATCGTCAACATTTTTTTGTTTCTTTTTTTAGAGAAAGAAATTATAAGAATGAGTAAGATGCAGATTGTTTGAATAAAAGTAAAGTGACGAAGGAAAGAGAGTTTAAAAGTCATGTAAGAGGGTAGTTCGGAGTTTTCAACTTTATGGAGGCTGTTTTTGGCTGGAAACCTCCTCCGCAATATGCTTTGATCTGTTGTACATTAACCTTAAATGTTCGACTGCCATCCTTGGTGATTAGTTCCACCGCACCATGTGGAAATATTTCTTTGATGATGAAGGGACCGGACCAGCGCGATTTTAATTTTCCCAGGAATAGCCGTAATCTTGAATTGAAAAGTAAGACCTTTTGCCCCACTTAGAGATTTCTCGCGCATATGCGTTTATCATGCCAGCGCTTTGTGCGCTCTTTATAAATCTTTGCATTCTCATATGCGTTGATTCTCCATTCCTCTAGCTCAACCAGCTGCAGTTTTCGCGCTTCCCCTGCTTTCTTTAAATCGAAATTCAACTTCTTGACCGCCCACAATGCTTTACACTCTAGCTTCAAAGGCAAATGACACGCCTTGCCAAATACTAACACATAGGGGGACATACCTATTGGTGTTTTAAATGTAGTCCGGTATGCCCACAACGCAAGCTTTGTTGCCCAATCTTTCCGTGAAGGTTTTACTACCTTCTCAAGGATCAATTTAATTTCACGATTAGACACTTCAGCCTGGCCATTCGTTTGCAGATGGTATACAGTGGCCACTTTGTGAAGGATATTGTACTTGCGCAACAACTTCTTGATATTATGATTGACAAAGTGTGATCCTTCATCACTTATGATGGCACGGGGAGTGCCAAAACGAGTGAAAATATTTCTTTGGAGGAACTGGGAGACTACCACCACATCACTTGTGGCGCATGCTATTGCCTCTACCCGCTTGGAGACATAATCGACGACCAATAAAATATTGTGTTTACCATGCAAAGGAAGGAATGACCCCATGAAATCAATCCCCCATACGTCGAATAATTCTAACTCCAAGATAGTGTTCATTGACATTGCGTTCTTCCATGAAATGTTGTCGGTGCGTTGACACCAATCACATTTCATTGCATAGTCAGCAGCATCCTAAAATAATGAAGGCCAAAAGAATCCACTTTGAAAAACTTTGGCTGCAGTGCATTGTCCTCCAAAGTGCCCTCCATATGGTGAATCGTGGCACTGTGACAATATGCATTGTTGAGCAGCGTTTGGTATGCATAGTCGAATGATTTGCTCTGCACCTCTTCTATATAGATTCGGCTCATCCCAATAATAGTGTTTGCATTCATGCTTGAGCTTCTTCTGTTGATGGTAGGTGTAATCTTTAGGAAATTCTTCACAAACCAAATAGTTAACAATGTCTGCATACTAGGGTAATTCTTCTACGTGGAACAGCTGCTCACCCGGGAACACGACACTCATCTCAGATTCGTTGCGGTCAACTTCAAGATTTTCCAATCTTGACAAATTATCCGCAACTTGAATCTCTGCCCCCTTCTGATCAATTATTTCTATATCAAATTCTTGGAGGAGGAGAACCCATTTGATCAACCTCGACTTTGCGTCTTTCTTGTCATTAAATATTTGATTGTCGAGTGATCAGTGTGAGTACCTTGGTTCCCAATAAGTACGCCCTGAATTTTTCCAACACAAACATCACAGCCAGGGATCTTTCTTAGTGGTGGTATAATTTATTTGAGCAGGTTTAGAGTTTTACTCGCATATGCGATGGGGTACAAAATAGTTTTCTTCTTTTGTGCTAATGCGGCCCCCATCGTATACCCATTTGCGTCGCATATGATTTCAAACGATAGTGTCCAATCCGGCGCAATCAAGACGGGTGCGGTAATCAGCGCATCTTTTAAAACTCTGAATGCGTTGAGGCAATTGTTGTCAAACTCAAACTTTCTGTCCGCCTCTAACAATGCACTCAGTGGTCGTACAATCTTAGAAAAGTCCTGGACAAATCGTGTATAGAATCTAACATGCCCCAAGAAGCTTCACACAACCTTCACGCTGGATGGAGATGGAAGTTTTTCAATTGCGTCAATCTTTGCTTTGTCCACCTCCAACCCGTCCCTGGAGACTTTGTGTCCCAACACTCTACCTTCTTTCACCATGAAGCGACATTTTTCCCAGTTGAACACCAAATTCCTCTCTTCACATCTCTTCAGAATTTTCTCCAAATTGGCTAAGCAGACTTCATACGTGTTCCCATAAACCAAGAAGTCGTCCATAAATATTTCCACTAAATCGTCGAGATAATTTGAAAAGATCGCCATCATGCACCTTTCGAACGTGCTCGGCGCATTGCAGAGCCCAAACGGCATGCGGCGAAAAGTAAATGTCCCATATGGGCAGGTGAATGTGGTCTTGTCTTAGTCTTCCGGAGCTATCATGATTTGATTGTATCTGGCATATCCATCCAAGAAGTAATAAAAATCGTTCCCTGTTAATCTATCCAGCATTTGATCGATGAATGGCAGAGGGAAGTGATCCTTCTTTATGGCCGCATTCAACTTGAGGTAGTCCATACATATGTGTCATCTAGTGATGGTTCTTTGGGGTATTAATTCATTGTTCTCATTTGCAACTACTGTCATTCTGCCCTTCTTCGGCACACATTGCACGGGGTTGACCCACGTGCTATCTACAATTGGATATATAATGCACGCATCCAGCCACTTGATAATCTCTTTTTTTGACGACCTTCTTCATCGCAGGGTTAAGTATGCGTTGATTTTCAATAGTTGCTTTGTGGTCGTCCTCAAGATGAATGTGGTGCATGCAGTACGCGGGGCTAATTCCTATGATGTCAGCGAGCGTCCAGCCTATTGCTCGCACATGTTTCTTGAGAATGCTTATAAATGCATTCTCTTGATCTTCGTTGAATGTATAGGAAATTATCACTAACAGCTTCTCATTCTGCCCCAGAAATGCATACTTCAAATGGGTTGGTAGGGTCTTCATTTCAAGTATTGGTGGTTCCACGAGGGAAGGTTGCGTTGTTTTTCTTTCTTCTTTTGGCTCTTCTTCCTGTGTTGCGATCATTTCTTCTTCTTTGTTTGTTTTTGCAACGATCGCATTGCAGGCAGCTACGGATGTGTGGGCATCCTCTTCTTCACACTCTTCATCAAACTTTTCTTCTTCAATTAAATTTAGGTCATCATTAGAATCTTGTAGGTTTTCTTCATCCAGGAATTTCATGGCACAAATTATATTAAATTTGAGCTTCTGTCTGTTTATGCTCAAAGTGATTTATCCCTTGTGCACATCAATTTGAGCACGACCCGTTGATAGAAAAGGTCGCCCCAAAATGATAGGCACATCTTTGTCGGCCTCATAATCTAGGATGATAAAGTCAGCTGGCAAAATAAATTTATCAATCTTGATCAGCACATCCTTCATCTTACCTTCGGGATGAACCAGAGATTTGTCAGCCAATTAGAGAGTCACTGATGTGGGCACAAGTTACCTCACATTTAATTGGCCCCCAAGTCACACAGGGCTTGCCCAATATAGAGTCCTCCTATGGAGCAAGGAATAGTGAAGCTCTCAGGATCGTTCATCTTCGGTGAGATAATAGATTTGGAACTTTGCATTAATGCCACCGTGGCAAATTTTCCCATGCCTCTCTTCTTAGTTACCATGTTCTTCAGAAGACATTTTCTCAATCGCTTTATTGAAAGGAATGTTAGCATGTAATTGCTTTAACATAGACAAGAAGCGTTAGTATTGTACCTCTTCATTTTTCTTCTTCCTTAGCCTTTGAGGGAAAGGTGGTAATTGAACTTTCACGGTTCCCGTTTCATTTGACTTCGAGGTTGACCAACCTCAAGTTCTACTACTTCATTTTCTTTTTCTTCTTCTTGCGTTACTGCAATTCAGGCTCAATTGCGATGGAAGTTGTTCTACTCTGATCCTTCTTTTCTCCCTCCACAACCTTTCCACTGCGCAATGTCACAACCTGACATTGCTCCTTTTCTGATCCCCCTGGGTTGTATGGAAGCTCGGTTGAACTTGGCAATGCCCCTTGCGATCGACTCTTCAGCTCATTCGCAATTTGGCCCATTTGCAATTCGAGGTTGCGGATGGACGTAGCCTGACTTTGAAGCACTGTCTCGTCTTTCTCTATATATTGATTCAATAGGCTCTCCAGAGAAGAGGATTGCGTTGGTTTTTGTGAGCTACTTACTTGATTGCTCTATTGATCGTTGCTACGTTGGAAGAATCCTGGTGGCCTTTCTTTTTTCGCCACAGTTTGGAAATTTTGTTGTTGATTCATCAAGGCAAAATTGGGGTGGTTTATCCATCTGGGTTGTAAGTATTTGAAAAGAGATTATTCTTTACAAAATATACAGATTGTGGATTTTGCGGGCAATCTTCCATCGCATGTCCATCACCGCAAGTCGCACATCTTACGGTGTTTTGACTTATTGCGTTGATCTGCCCACCTTGCGGTGTTGGGCTGCTGATCGCCATTCCTTGAATCAAATTCATTATTGCGGTCATTTGGTTTTGTAATGAAACAATGGCACCGTTGTTTGCGTCAGAATCTTTAAGTCTCAATCTCTGGCCATTCTCCCTTCCGTCTTCATGGTTCTTGGAGATGCGGTTCAGGATATTCTTCGCCTCATCGTAAGTTTTGTCAAGCAGACCACCAGCGACTGCCACATTGGCAAGCAGGACTCTTGTGCACTGAAGTAGGATCAGATGTGTGATTTAGAAATTTTTCCATTTTGTAAGTCTTTTTGGTAATTTATGCAGACAATCCCAGACAAACCTTTTTAAACCTCGCCCAAGACATCGCCTGAGCGATTCGTCCATGCTCTTGTTCAAAATAGTAATAAGCAGTGTCTTCATACTTGCGTTCTCCAGGTAGGTTTGAATACCTTCTCATAAACTTCTCCACGCACCTGCTCCCAAGAAGTGATCTCTCTAGATTCGAGCGAATATGCCATTTCCTAGCCTGATCACAGAGAGAAATGGGAACAACTTTAGTCGAACTTCTTCAGTAGAGATGTTCGGAACCACAAAAGTATTGCAGATTTCAATAAATTGGGGTGGCGTGCGGGTTCCTCGCCATGCCTTCCTTCGATTGACCTGTAGCCTGGATCATCTGCAAGCATCACCAGTTTTATTTCAAATCTACTTCCGTCGAAGGCAAGCTCATGATTCCCAGAGAGAAATCATAGAGGTTTAGTGACGCATAGTCCTTAATGAGCCTATTGCGATCATTTGCCAATAGAATCGGATTTGCCATGATATTATTGTTGTTTGGTGCTCCATTTCCAGGCTGCTCCGCCATCTCTTCTTTGTCGGATTGTGGTTATTGTTGGCGGTCTCTTAGTCTCCTTCAAAAAATTCCCTCAATCTCCAGGTAGTAGTTCGCCAGAGATTGAGAGTTTTGCAAAGAAATCACAAAAATTACCGTTAACAAACTATTTTGCCGAAGTCCCCGGCAACGGAGCCAAAAAACTTGACGTGTTATTTTATGTGGTAGAAATATGGATGATATGCGTTGATGGATTTGCATTGTGCACTCAAGTTTCCTCAGCGGAATTCAAGTGTAAATTCCTTTGAGTTTCCTGGTAAGTCCAGAGTCGAACACAGGGACTTGTGAAAATAGTTGCATTGGTAATATTTATGAAAACTTTGTGGTAACCAGGTAAATACATAAAGTTTTAGGCGTGTTGTTGCATTGATGAAAAGGAATAAATAAAGGTGGCGGATTTGAGAAAGACAGTTGCGTTGATAGATGTAATGAGTATGCGATGAACGGGTTGAGAAGATCTTTAGCTAGCGTTACTCGGGAATGCTTCAGACTACACGATTATGTTACACCTATGCACAGCAAGTCATTTTCCAATGCAAATGCGATGCTCCTAAGTCTAGGACGCATGTGTTGAATGCAAAATACCCATAAAGCTTATCCCTAAGTCTCTACTCTTGTCCTATGCGTTGATGTAGAACGCATGAAAGCAAGATGACCACAACAATCATATCTTATCGCTAAGATGCATGCGATGCGTTGATAACAAATAGTGCTCATTCCTAAGCGTCTATCTCTCGTTTATGCGTTCTAATCTGGTTCTTCCAAACCTAGATTCTGATCTGACCTTCCCAAGTCTAGATCCTATCCTTAGACTACCCTCCCGAGTATCTCTAACAGACGAATGAAGCATACAGAAACAAGATAATCGCAAAGAATGAAGATTCCCTCATTATGCTAGCCAACTACTTCTCAACCCATTCAACTAATTTAGCTACTCATGCATGAATAACAGAGAGTGAACAGATATAGAGAAATAAATTCCATTCTTATAGATGAGTTGAGTACAAAATGACAATGGAAAGTAAAGGTAGAGAGCCTGGTAGCAATTTCTTGCTGACCAAGGCTTTTTACACTGAATCTCTATTCTGATCTACAAATGTTCCCGCTTCCACAAGCGTCGGCCCTCTCTTTGTCCTGTCTCTTATACACATCTAGATGTGTATAAGAGACAGATCTCCAGGTCGTAGTTCGCCAGAGATTGAGAGTTTTGCAAAGAAATCACAAAAATTACCGTTAACAAACTATTTTGCCGAAGTCCCCGGCAACGGAGCCAAAAAACTTGACGTGTTATTTTATGTGGTAGAAATATGGATGATATGCGTTGATGGATTTGCATTGTGCACTCAAGTTTCCTCAGCGGAATTCAAGTGTAAATTCCTCTGAGTTTCCTGGTAAGTCTAGAGTCTGTCTCTTATACACATCTAGATGTGTATAAGAGACAGCCGGATAATTGTCACCGATAAAGTTGAATGTACTTTATGACCGTTATCGGCTGTCAACTTAATTTGGATCCGACTGTCATCAGCTTTCTGTCCCATCGCTCTTAATTATCCTTTCACCCAGATGTGCCCACCATGTTGCGCTGACCAAGTTGCAACGATTCTTCTTGGGCGAATGTCTGCGAGCACGATCAACCATAGTCTTGCGGTAAAGTTACGCTCCTGTCTCTTATACACATCTAGATGTGTATAAGAGACAGGTTATCGGCTGTCAACTTAATTTGGATCCGACTGTCATCAGCTTTCTCTCTCATCGCTCTTAATTATCCTTTCACCCAGATGTGCCCACTATGTTGCGCTGACCAAGTTACAACGATTCTTCTTGGGCGAATGTTTGCGAGCAATATCAACGCAAAGCCTTGCGGTGAAGTTGCGCTCGACCAATGTATTCCTATGATCGCAATCTCTGCATTGCGTTAATGCATATTCTGCAAAAATTTATAAAGATCAACTGCTCTAATGCATCAGACGCATGCAATCGCAATATTATTAAATTTATGCTTAATGGACGCAATTTAACATATTTCATCAACGCAATCCATCATTGTTTAATAACTTAGCACTACGATAACGTGCATTTCTACCCGTTATCAGCAGCCAAATCATCTCTAAATTTAGTCCATTCGTCTGAGGTCTTAATAAATTCAATATTCTCTCCCTTCGTAATAGTAGACTCAAGATTCTCATACATGTTGGGAATGTCCTAGAACTCGCAATTCGTTAATTTTGTATTAAACACTCTATTTATCAATAAAATTTGTTGATTTTGCATTCTATTATGAAAATCCAATAAACATATTCATGGCTATAGTATGAATATTTTAACTTTATGTGGTGACATAAATTAGATCAAGTTAATAGTATATGGCCTAAATAGTCTATAAATATATGGATGAAATTGGGTATCTCATCCTGGTAACACTATTGGATGCGACCCATTTTGTATACGTAATACAGATGATGTGATCTATAGATCATTCTTGTAGAGACATGTGAGTAGGGGCATCCTATGCAATAAGTTTACATATAGACTGGACCACGAAATAGTCACTTTTTCTTTATAGTGACCATTTACTATTAAAACTAACTATTTCATGCTTAAGTAACCTAGGATAACTCGATTTTTAATCTTGAGCTAGCTATGAACTCCTGTTTATTCGGGATTATTCTTTGATCTGCATGGGTGAGAATAGTCCAACAGCACTGCTCAATAAGCCTTTCATTTTGGATAAGACCAGATGGATAGCTGGGGACATAGCCCTACAAGATGGAATTCATTCCTACCCATTTTAGGGCAGATAGGTTGTTCTCTTAAGTGTTAATTCCAGGTCTTGAACAATCGGCGCCTCACCTTCTCATGAAAGAGAAGGTCATGATTCATAAGTAGTATTATGAATAAAAAACTGTTCATTAGAGGGTCAGTGAGTACTTAAGGAACAAGATGTATTTATAGGGGTAAAATGGTAATTTTGACCCAGCTATAATTACGAACGACCTGTGAAGGATCGACTTACTGATTATGGTTTATATGGACAGAAATATATCTATAGTGAGGAGAGTGCAAGTATCAAGCTATAATGGTGTGTCTTAATAGTTGACAAATAGTAATCAAATTGATAGTTGACAAATAGTATATGTAGGTCCATTAGGTCCATCTACAAGCTCATTAAATCGGAATAACAAATTAAGTATTGATGTATGAAACTAGGGTTATGAATTTGAAATATTCGTTGTATATGATACAATTATAAATGTTTAATTTAATTGAAATTAAACAAAATTGGAAAATCAATTAATATTTAAATATAAAACTGATTTATTGGTGATATTGATATTTTATTAATTTAATATTTAGATATTAAATTAAATATTATTTTAATTAAAAATCAATTAAAATTAGTTTTATTTAAATTAATTATTTTGAATTAATTTTATAAAATTAAGTTAAATAAAATGATTTTTGAAATCATTTTAGGTTAATGGGTTTTTCCATTTTTGGGAAAACCCCATTAACATGTTTGATGGACTATCATCGAATTCTAATTGCATTTTGGCGATGATCTTCAAGCTAGCTACCCACCATGCAACCCCCGTACATTTGCATGAATTATACCTATATAAAGAAGCTCCTTGCATGAAGAAAATTTTGATGATTCTGGGTTATACTTGCTGAAGTGATAACCTGAAAACCCTACATACCCCTCACTGGTTCTTTATCAATTCAACTTGATTTAGTGTTTCCACCACACGTTCCAGCTTGAGCATGGTAGAGAAGATCTCAGTGGTAGTCCTCTTGAAGTTTTAAGCTCTATCTTGGTGGATTTCAGCTGAATGTGTGAAGGATATCTTCAAAGGTAATATGTGTTTTAAACCCTCTTCTGAATAGCATATGAACAACATGCTTAAAACTCAAATTAAATGTAGTTTAAGTGCTTATTGATTCTGAAGTCTTCTGTTGCATGATATTTCAATCCTTCAGTACAACGAATCATCAAGTGAAGCACCAATCCCCATCTCCCTTGTGATTAAGTTGTGAATTAGGCAACACGGAGTTATCGTTCAACATTGGACTTGTACCGAGTAGAAGGATTTTCCCCTAAGAATTGCCCATTGGCCCTTCAAAAGTCCGAATGCTTGCTCGAGAATATTTCTTGCTGATGAATGCTTCATATTGAAAAATTCTCTTGGTATTGTCGGTGCGTTGCCCGCTCCACACCAGTCTGAGAGATGGTAGCGCTCCCCTCTATACAGAGCCAAAAGTCCTTCAGAATTAAGGTAGCCAGCATCACATAGATAGTAGTACTTTGTACCATTTTTGGGATTGTAATACATGTCTATTAATGGAGTAACTGAATGTTGCTTATGTACATGAGTGATTTTTATACCCTTTGGAACCCTCAATCCGTGCGGTCGCGCAACTGCATCCCTTAGGGGCAGTCGAGCCCTCCTAGCCTGGCCTAACGAAGATGAATTCTCCATTTTGGTCACACACCACAAGAACATTTGTGGTTATTTTCCTCTTCCTCATCCTATATCTTGGTCGATCTATGGCATTCACTTTCACGTACGTGTCATCCAATGCCACCAGGAAATTATGTTGAAATTGTTTAATCATGATAATTCGAGAAGATGTCAGTACAATTTATTTCAGATGCATTTATAGAACGGTACTAGAAGTTTTTTCTACCTTAACCATTTCCATCGTCTATTGGTACATGCACTTGTAATTGGTTTGGAGGTTTTCAACAACATTGTATGTAGCTGTATTACTGCTCTAAGAACTGCATTGAAATATCTCGAAATTATCTCGTCAGATCTCGAAAAATGTGTGCGTACTACTCTATTCTTCGCATCATGCGCAAGAATATGTAAGAACATTGCCACCATCTCTTCAATACCAACACATCTACCTGGCTCCAAACCTCCCGTCATTCTAATCATGTTGCATAAAATCATGAATGTCCTTCTATCCATTCGAGTACTCTCACGCCAAGTCACTCTTATAATGAGGCAGAAGAACGTTAATTACTGAATGCAGTGTCTAAAGTTTACTAGTTGTTATTCTGCCTAAGTGAAGAATAATTATCTTTGAGACTCTGTACCACTTGTTATGATTTTAAACAGCTCCTAAACAGTCTCCATCTTACTAGGGCAATGGGGGAAGTATGTAGGTCCTGAAAGGACGATTACGCTTATAATCAGTGAACTTTGGTTTAGTTACAAAATGATAAGTCGTGACAACCTAGTACATCACTCATATCCGACTATCCCGAGCCAAGTATATATTACGATCATCCCAAAAACGAAGCTTCATACAGTTGCAATACTTGTACTACATTGTCCTACACATTGGTCACTAACTTGTCCAATGTGCATTGTACTGTAAGACTTATACGTGTACTTCGCTGCATCGAATGTTTCATATGACTTGTATAATGCCCCCTTGTACCCACTGACTTGTCCATGACATTCGTGCCAGGATAGGTAGATCCCTGGGATACGACCGACGAAAACGATATAGAATTTGTGTTTTTCCATCTACCTATAATTTCAGGACATGGGTAGTCAATACCAGTAATCAACGTTGAAATGAATGGTTTTTTTGAGGAGTTAAAATGTAGAGGTTATGGTATAAGGGCTCCCTTATTCAACCCATTACTATCTATAAAAAAAACTAAAGTGTGCAACTAGGTATGGTAGTTGACACATTATAAATGTCTCTAACATAATCGTGACAGAAGTCGACATAAATATTATAGTACTTGACATATTTGGATTTTCATGTGCCTAGTTAATGTTCAAATTTTATTGCAAGACCTTTTCATTTTATTTAACTTAAAAAGTATATAAGTAAAAACATCACTATAAATAAAAGTATAGTTATTTCACTAATAATAAATAATACGTTTGTACATTTCAAACGCTTATTGCATTATAAATAAAAGTATAGTTTCAAACTTATAAACTTATTTCAATTTGTACATTTTAAACTTATTTCACTATTAATAAAACTTTTATTTCACTATTAATAAAAGTATACTTATTTCACTAATAATAAAAGTATATTCATTTCACTATTAATAAATAATGCATTTGTACATTTCAAACTTTTATTTCACTATTAATAAAAGTATAGTTTGAAACTTATTAAACTTATTTTAGTTTGTACATTCTTGTAAAATAAAAATGACTTCTTATTAGTGTATTATTTAATACTTCTTAGACTTATTTTAAAAATCACTTAAAACATATAATTATGTTTAGATTAATAAAGTGAACAATTAGAATTAATGTTGGATTAATATTTGAAAACATCAAAATTAATTAACAAAGTTATAAGTTCTAATGGAAGTAATTAACAAAGTTCTAAATTCAAATTCATTTGTTTGGGAAAATGTAGGGATTTAAAATTATAAGTTTGATACTATGTTCATAATTTAATATACTTTTGATAATGGAAGATGTAAATTTAATATAATTTTAATAAAACTTATGATTGAAATGAATTCAATTGATAAATGAAGATGTAAGATACAAACCAAAATTTAACAACACAAGATAATATTTTTCCTAATAACTTTGTGTTCGACATAATCTCTTCAAGAAGCGGAGGGGAAAAAACCTCACATTCTCACAAGGGAGAAAATGTGGGAAAATGTGTACAAGTCCAAAATAGATAACCATGATACATATGAAGTAAACAGTCCTCAACAAGTAGAAGAAAGAAAGAATAGACAGTAACGAGGATCATTCCGAACTTAAAACTTACGAACCTCAAACTAGTTACGAAAGGTATGTTCGATTAGTTTGGGCCCTATACGGAAAGAAAGAAGTGCAGTTAGACCATAGTGATAATGTATGTTAATACGATTGAAGTATTTATTTATGTTCGGAGTGAGCGATGGTGAAGACAGTTCACAACTAGGGGGCAAAATAATCAAGAAAATGTTAGCGACATATCTTAATTTGATTATAAAAAAAGAAGGAAGCATACCTTATATGGATGGAATAAGTTGAAGTTAGAGGTGGAAGAAGGAAACAAAGTATATTGCAACAACCAAATAGCACTACTAGAATGGAAAATGGATTTAAGAGAAAGTTGAAATAAAAAGGAAGGTTGAGGGATTTACCAACACAGTTTACAAAGGAGTCTGTGGAGAAGTCTAAAAAAATATGAGGACAGAATAGGATATAAGTAGAGAATACAATAAGTAAATTTAGTGACGAATGTTAGGTAAACTTAAGTGCACCTAACCTCAATAAATTCAAAAATAAACTCATATTAAAGATAGCCAAGTCAAAAATAAATAAATTAAGTAATGGTCAGGTCACTATTAATATATCATATAAATTAGAAGGCCTCGGGATTTCAAAAAGTTATTTCATTGGAACAAATCCAACTCCAAGCAAACAAAATAAACAGTTTCAACAATTCTAAAATTGAAGTCAATTTTAAATGTACAAAAATTAAATTTGTTTGAATGCTGAAAACAATTTTAATGGAATGAAGCAAAAAATACATTCACCCAGAAAACATGTTGAAAGGAAATAAAACTAAATATAAATCATACTCAAAAGATAAGGAAAAACGGATTCAAAGGAAATAAACAAAAAATTTCATTCAAAAGATAAGTATGCTATTTTTTAATCTTAAAAATAGTTTCAAATCATCATTGGCCTTAAGGAAAAAAAATAGAAAACAGACCTATTCTTGGGTGGATTGACCCCCACCAAGCTCCAATAACACTGCAACCCCTACTAGGAATTAACTTGCCTCCAATTTAGATGGAAAAGCATAAGAAAAAGGCAAGGGAATGACACATGATTTAATATTGAAGTGACAAGACAAAATCTGGATTAAAAAAAGTATGGAAAACAGTCAAGAAGCAGACCAGATATGAGCAAGGAAAAGAAGAAAGAGACGAATTTAATATAACTCACTCGAGCCAGTGGAAAGAATAGTAGACAGTAGTTGTAAGAGGGAGAAAAAAATTATAAAAATTATAAAGGTTTGCAAGGAAGAAAATTAAATATGGAATGGAAAACATCAAACATGCAAGGAAGAATATCAAACATGCATGAGGAAGAATAAAGACGGATTTAATAACATATAAATGGATAAAAAAAACTCATTCAAGCAAGTGGAATAGTAGACAGTAGGAAGAAAAAAATTATCAAGGCTTGCTTTGGATAGTCCGAAATCAGAATTGGAAAATAGAACCTTCAACAGCCCTGAATCAGAAAATCAAACATGGAAGGAAAAACATCAAACATGCAAGGAAGAACATCAAACATGCTAGGAAGAATATCAAACATGTATGAGGAAAGAGATTGATTTAATAACATATAAATAGATATGTGTGTGTATATATATATATATATAACCTATTTGAGCAAGTGGAACAGTAGATAGTAGGAAGGAAAAAATTATCAAGGTTTTGCTTTGGACCGTTGGAATCAGAATCAAAAAATAATATCAAACATGCATGAGGAAATCAAGACGGATTTAATATAAATCTTCAGCGTAGATCAAAATAATCGCAAAAAAAAAAATTTAATAATTGAACAAAAAAGACCATAGATATATCTATAAACATAATAAAATAAAAAAAAAAAAAAAAAAAACCGAATATGAGTTAGATCTACAAAAAAATTATTCATATCTACCAGATCTAACAAGAAACGAAAGAAGAATATCAGGAATAGACATATAGAGAAGCCAAAAAACTCATTCGAAATCAGAGAAACGAAGAGACGTATAGAGAAACAAAAAATATATATACAGAGGAACCAAAGCAGAGAACGAAGAGACGAAGAGAAATAACAACCCATTCCAGCGTACAGAAGAAACGAAGAGACATACAAACCCATTCCAGCCAGAGGGAGAACGAAGAGATCAGATGAAGAAGAGAAACCAAACGGCAGAAGAAAGGAGAAGATGAGAAGAGAGAGTGTGTGTGGTGATTAATTATGCGATGCAGAAGAGAGAGAGAAGAGAGAGATGGGGCATCATAATGAACCTGCAAATGGGGCGTGAAACGAGGAGGTAAAATGGTGGGTTTAAAACCCACCTGTTTTTAGTTAAACGTTTCATCAAACACCAGATGAGTTTTTTAAACCAACTCAAGATCCCCATCAAATGCCCATAATTTGAAGTTGGATTACATGTTTTGTTAGATATAAGTGGATTGTGTTTTGTATATTTTTTTTCTAAGTCTGAATTGATTTGATATTGGACTATTTTATATCGTTTTTTTTTATAAATGATTTTTGGATTTTTTTTTTTTTTTTGACAGATGCAAATATAGACAATAGGCCCAAAGTATTAGCAGATATAAACTAATATAAAAAAATTGCAAATATGGCCAAATTTAAATAGTCTATCAATGATAGACCATATATTGGTAAGAGTCTATCACATATCACGGGTAAGAGTTTATCAACGATAGAAGTTTATCATTGATAGACTTGGAAACCTATCAACGATAGACTTGGGAACCTATCAACGATAGAAGTTTATCGTTGATAGACTTGATTATATTTGCAATTTTTTTTAAATGATGTTATACACTTGGTTATATTCCTAAAAATGCTATCAATTGCATTTTTTTTTTTTTTTTAATGAATGTGGAATGATAATGGATTGATTTAGAGCTGCTAATTGTATGTTTTTTTTTTTTAGAAATTTTACATGAAATTCCTTAACATCTTAAATTTTGAATTATTTCGTTAACAACCTTTACCTTTAATTTCAGATCAATTTAACGTTTTCGTCATCATTTTAAATATTTATTTATTTATTACTTATTAATATCATTTTCAAATTTTGACTTTGTTTTTGTTATTTATTAATTTCGATTAATATTCATTTAGTACAAGATATTTCAAATTAATATTACATTCATTTGAGGAGATTTCATTTATTTTCTTGGGCTTTCTACAAATATAACCTCAACAAATACACAATTGTTTAGACTTTATTATTTTTTTTACATAAATAGCTTAATAAGCTATATTTTTGCATTGAAGTTTGGCTCAATTTACTTTTTCGGTCCTTCTTGCCATTCAATTTTTTTTTTTATAAAAAAATATATAATTAATTAATACCAAAAAAGAAATATAAGGGACATTTCTCGCAATTATGGATTTCCTAAAAACTACACAAAATAAGGAAAGTTTGTCTAAAAATAAATTTAAAAAAAGATATCTTTTTGGTCCCTAGATTTTTCAGTCTAATTTCTATTCACCTCTAGTTTCAAAATGTTAAATATTAGTCTTTAAGTTTTTAATTTAATTTTAAGTCCATAGATTTCAAAATGCGTTATCATATTTTGTATCCTGAAGATTATGAGTATTTATGTTTTGCAATTAAGTCCTATATTCAAGATTTATTATTTTAAACTTGTGACTTTCACTAGATAACTCATTTCTTCGTCTTAGAGTTAATTAGAAAAAATTATTTTAAATGACGAAAACTGCTGAAAATCATTTAATAAATAATAAGCAAATATCCTAAAGTCTATACTACGATAGATCATGCTATGCATAGACCTACACTCTATGAGAGCTAGACCTAAAAGGAGATAGTTGGGATTGATTTCTTTCCACAGAATCAATGACTTATGGGACCTTCTTTAGTAGAATGAATTACAGTGGTTTGAATCAAAGTGGGATAAGTTAGAAGTTCCCTATTGTAGAAGGTTTTATCATAAGTTGAGGGTTAAAATAGGAATTTAATCTAGAAAATATTAACCTAAAATTAATCCTATTCTCCCGTACCTTTAAACAAAATTACATAATATATTTTCTTCTTACATCATTCCACCCTTTCAAAAAAAAAAAAAAAAACTCGTCCTCGAGTTTTTAAAAATTGAAATTATGAGGCAAAAAAAGAATAAAATAAACTTGTTCAACGAAGTATGGCCAAACCAACCTCCTATATTTTGAACAAAAATATAATGATCAAAATGATTAATTCGAGACAAAAAATCTAATATTCCCACCAAAAGATTAACTTCTCCATCAACCATAAGCTTAACGAAGATGTTTCCTTCAAGCTCATTCAAAACCATATTCAAAGGACCAATCACTAAAAAACCACCTTTCAAAGAGAATCGTTCAAGAATCACATCATCTTTATCATTCGCTTCAAGTTCTTCGACAGCTTGGTATTTCCAACGCAATCAATGTGTCGCTATTCTTGTTCGATTCTTACTCAGTGTTCGATACCTCTTTCCGTCTTCTTCATTGGATTTTTCTTCTTCACTAGAGATAATTTTTGAATTAATATCTTCCAATTCTTCTTTTGCTTCTTTTTCTTGTACTTCGTTCGTGATTTTTGTCTCAATCACCTTTGTTAATAACATGGGTCTCAACAAGATTTTTTTCCGATTTTATTTTCAAGATTTTCTATTTGAAAAGTTCACAACAATGATTTCTTTTTCTTTTTTTGTTTTTTTTCCGTATATGAAATGTTCTTGAACTCTTGCAAATGAATTGATAATTGATTAGTATGTTGAGTAACGTTTGATTTCTTTTATTGTTTTCTTTATTTCCTCCAATGCTATAGGATCAAAGTAGTCATTTTGTTGGATTCTTGGATATGTTTCAATCTCGTAGTGGGTATAGGATTGATCCATTGATTTTCTTGAATCAACCTTTTTTTTTATCGTGTTTCATAACCAAAAGAACAATTTTGAGTCTTGAACGTTCTACTTGGGATGTAAAAATTCATTCTTGATGATTTTTTAATTCATCTACTCCCTATCTCTACGTCGATTTCTTGAAAAATGGGTTTGATTGGATCATTGGGCCTTTTTCCGATATTGTCACCTTCTTATTTCATCCCAAATTGTATTAGAAATAACACCAAAATCACTAGAATCACTAGAATCAAAACTCCAATGTGGATGCCTGGGTGAAATTAATATATATTGGAATTCTTCTTCTAAATCACTTGAGTCGGAATCACAGCACTTTTTTTTTAAGTAAATTTGATTTTCTTGCCTATACCAACCGTTTAATTTTTTCTTGGACATCTTCATTAATCAACAATAATTCATCTTGCAAAACCTTGAAAAATCTTTGATTTCTTAATTCTTCATTTTTGAAATTTCAAGGGTTCCCCCTAATTAGATGTGGATTGTTCGGCAACGAGCACAACTCATGAAGCTCCCTCTTGTGATCGGCGTCACCAAAAGTTTCCTAGACTTCCGTCGACGGCAGCCAATGTTGGCCCAGACAGATGCTCTAGTACCAAATTGATGTAGCCTAAAAGCTAAAAGGAGAAAATTTTCCAAGAAACCAAGAGAGTCTTTACCATGAATCAAGATTGTGGACCAAGATTATGGATCTTTTATTAGAGTGATATAATGTGTTTGATACAAGAGGAGGAGGTTCCTATTTATAGAATTTTATTACAAGTGGGTATAAAAAGAGAATTAACCTGAAATATTACTTAATTATCTAATTAACCCTTTGACATACATAGACACAAAACTTTGTTATATTTGTAATTATTTTGGTTTATTTTCCTATATTTGAAAACAGTCCATTAATGCAGGTTAATAAATTAGAAATCGTTAAAAGAATTATAATTAATAAAGTTTCATTATTTTTATCACTTTTAAAATTAAATTTAAAATTTCACTTCATAATTATTTTTAATTAATTAATAGAATTAATGTCAATGAATGAAAATGAGTATTTAATGAAAAATTGTGGTTAAAAATGTAAAATTTTGAAATCCAATGACTAAATTGAAACAAAACTCAGATCTAAATGGTAAATTTGTAACATTTTGAAACTTAAGGACTAAATGTATTACATTTTAAACCTAGAGACTAAATAGAAATTAGAGTCAAAACCTAAAAAAAATTATTACCCTCATAAACAAAAGTAAGAATCGAGAAGAAAACAATGTATATTTGATAAATACAACAAAATATATTTGAATTTCTAAAAATAAACTGGGATATATTTTGTAAATGCATGAACAAACAATTTGTACTCTATATCCTTTTATGAATAGAACAATATATGCAATGTATAAGTATATTTGTAAATATACCAAAAACTAAACCATGATATATGCTAGGCGTGATAGTCGGTTCGGTTTGTTTGATTGGGATTAACCCAAGAACCAAACCAAATCAATGGTTTTACAAAGAAGGGATCCGAACCAATGTCCAATAAAGAGCAAAACCAATTGATTGATTTTTATTTGGTTCAGTTTATTGTCGGTTTGGTTCTTGGTTTTTGTTGTTTTCTTTTTTCTTCCAAATGTTTAAATTTTTTTTTCTACTTTTGTTTTGAATGGATTCTTTTTGCTAATTTTAAATTAGATTGGGTCTATTTATTTATCTTATAAAGTGAAATTTGATATTTTTGTTTTTTTCTTAGTACTTTTTAATATATATATCTGTCTCTTATACACATCTAGATGTGTATAATGCAACACCATAATATAATTGATTTTTTTATTTGAACAACAAATATAAATGTATCATAATAATCAAAATACTAAAAGATATCTAATATTAGAGTTTATTTTTAAGGGTATATATACTCTCGATTTGGTTCGGTTTTGATTGATTTTTCAAATAAAAAACTAATCCAAACTAATACTTCTTAGTTTTATCCAAATACAAATCAGTATGTCCAATTAAAAAATCAAATCAAACCAAACCATTGGATCGATTTGGATTGGTTTGGTTTTTCAATTTTTTGTTGCACCCCTCGTATATGCGATGTATAACATTTTTCAATATATTATCAATATATTTGATATATACTTGAGATCTCAATAGAGGTATGGTCGATTTTTAGCTAGGAAATATAAATGGATGAAAATAAACATAACCTCCTAAAATGAAGGCATCATTAATTTTAAATTTTCCACATCACACGAATATCAACAAAAATTAATAAATAACAAAAACAAAGTCAAAATTTGAAAATAGATGTTAATAAAGAAAAAATTAAATATTTTGATAAATTAAATTGCTTCAAAATTAAATTTAAAAACTCTCAATAAAATAATTTAAAATCTAGGGCATTCATGACATATATGGTGTGGAAATAGTTTATCGTGTAACAAATCTCTATCTATATTAACTAAAATTAAACTATCTAATAAACCGTCAAAATCAAATTGATTATAGCGAAAGAAAGATAATTTTCTTTAATTACTCTTTTGTGCAGATAAGAGGCGATTTCATGGAATAAATGGACAAAAAAAAAAGGGGACAAAGGAACGCAGAAATTGCATAAAAGATCTCGAATTGGCATTAGTTCAAAAAAGTTTTACAAAAGAAGTAGACTAATACATGAAACACACTTGAAAAGTGTATTATTTATTTTTAATTTAAAATTATTTTAACTTAATATTATTAAATTTGATATTGTTTGCTAGTAATTTTTAGAAACTACGTATTTGAGCCGAATTAGAAAAGATTTGAAGATTTAAATGCATGAAAAAAGGTCCTAATGAGTGAAAAAGGACATGCACGAGACGTCTTGAGGCCAGAAGCCAAGATTAAGAAAAGAAAAATTATAGCACTGCAACGTCATGGTGTTTTCCAACCGTGATATTAGGAATGTTCAAAAAACCCGATAACCTGAAAAAATTGATCAACTCAACCCAACCCAACCCGTGCGATTTGGGTTGGGTTATCAACTCATTTGGATAGGGTTAAAATAAATGAAAATTTTATGAGTTTGGTTGGTTCATGGATTCCCCTAATATAACTCGAACTAACCCGAATTTATTATCGACTTTAAAACATATTTCTTCTATTACTTATAACACAATTATTTATACATATATCGATTTTAATTTTATTTAATTCTAATATTTTTTTAATAATGTATTCTTCAACAACTCTTAAAAGTAGTTTCAAATTGAGTTGTTAATCTTAATTCAATATAGGAAAATAATTAAATTAAATTTTTACATAATTACATTTTGCTTCTTTTTAGTATAAAATTTTAAATAAATGACCAGATTAATCCGACCTAACCCAACCCAAATATTTCATGGTTGGGTTGGGTTCATTTTTTTATAAGATTTATTTGAGTTGAAAAAATATACAACCCGAACAATTGGGTTGGATCCAAAAAAACCTTTCAACCCAACCGAACCCAATCCATAAATACCCCTACATGGTTTGCATTTGTTTCAATGGTGTCGTGATGTTGTTTATAGCGTCAAGGTGTTGTGGCAAATTTTGAAAGTTTTTACCCATTTAGTCTAGGGTTTCCAACTGGTCCTGGTACCAAGTTTTAGTGATTTTTATGCGAAAAGAGAGTTCTGAGCAGATTTAGAGGGTCTTTGTTGCCAGAGTCGACTAGAGAGTAGTGGATGGCCGATTTCACCTCGAAGCCAGAACTAGAATGCCAGATAACATCTTTCTTTCCCTTTCGTGTCTCTGTTTCTTCTCTGTATTTTTGCATTCTAATAATGTATTGCTTTCTTAGATTCAAATTCGTCTTATTCATTTTTACTCTAATGAACAAACATCCACAAATGAATTTGAAGGTTTCAATTTTTTTAGTTATTAATCTCCATAATATTTTATAAAATGTTCACCTTACAAAAATATCGAAATATTGATATTTCAATTGTTGTGAAATCGATAAATAAAGAAGGCAGAAAACGTAAAATAATAAATAATCAAAATATAGATTTATGTAATTCATTAACAGTGTGTTAGTTACCTTCACATGCAGACAAAAAACATTTTTATTAGAAAGAATGTTACAAAATGCAGAATAGTAGCACCTCTAGTATTAGAGAATTTATATAGTACAATTTTCTAAATCCTTGAGTCATAATCATAAATAAATTATAAATAATTAAATATGGAAAATACGAATTCAACTTAGGTTTCAGTACTTGGTCGTTTGAAGAAAAGGCCAAAGCGAGACCTCTGTATTTGATCGTACGAAACGCTAGATAACAGATTTAAGACATCCTAACATTAACGAAACATCAATATCAATAACAATATAGTTTATTCCTTGATCCAGAGAGGTGAGAGACACTTTCTCCTTGTAAACCCCAGGCCAAAATCGAACATTTTTCTAATCAAGTACTTAATCCGTTGTCCTTTCCTAGCCATATGATCCATGTGATGCATTTTTTGGGGACTTTTTTTTTCATGTCTTTTCTATTCTTTCAATCTTGTCCTGTCTTTTCTATTCTTTCAATCTTGTCCCAACCCAAGCCATTTCTACGGCTTAAACTTCTCCCTACAATCCATCATCTCTTATCTTCCAACACAAGACACTTCCATAAAATTGAATAAATTAGCACAAAAGAAAACTACACAATCACTTGAAATAAAGAAATTTTTATTTCAGAACAGAGACGGATTTATTATAGACCCAATGGGGCTCAAGCCCCCCTCAACTTTATGCGCTCTCTATATATATAGCATAATATCAAAATCACTAACTTGCTTAATGATAAACTTGCCTTCTAACCCTCTTTAGACCTAGGTTGAAGCTCAAATCCATACTATTTAAGAAAGTACAACCATGACACTTTAGAAAGGAGCCTTTTCCACACTCTTGATACTTTTTTTTTCTTTCTTTTTTGCTTGACAAAGAACACAACTCCTATTTGAAGCTTTGTAATCTTTGGAACTCAAGCAAAAGAATTTTTTTAGATTTTTCTAAGATGTAAACTATTCTAGATATTTTTATATGAGATTTATCCTTATTTAAAATAGAGTTCCTTAGTCCCTAAAGAAAGACTAAAGTTCTATTTGGAATTGTCGTAACATATAAAATAATTGCCTGCAAATATGGTTTTAGAAAAATGACTGTCAGTTTGATAAATTTCAATTTTAGACATAAAAAAGCATGTAAACACTGAACGTTCAAACAAGATTTGTTGTGGCATAGTTATGGTGATCAAATTTAAATTTTCATTGTTTAAATTACAAAATACATTTTACCTCAAAAAAATAAAGAAAAAAATGTAAAAACTACAGCGTGTTATCTTTAAATTATAAAATGACAATTGAGATGATGACCGAGCAGAAAAAAGTTAAAAAAAACTTGAATTGTTGTTGATCATTGAATTTGTTTCCAATTCTGTGTTTATAGATTGATCGGGAAAAAATTGTTTATAGTTCAAAAAGTTATTAGGGAATCTAAAATGAAAAGTGGGTTGAAAATCAAAAGATTTAAAAGGTGATTTTTGTATAAATTTTAAAAAAAAAAAAATCTAAACCACAAAAATTAAAGGGAATTTTCAAAAATAAAGAAATAAAGAAAACTATCGGTACAAAATAGCAAAATTTGTTCATTTTAAACTTCTATTAGTTTCTATCAAATTTCTATCCGCCTCCATCAGTGATAGACTTCATATCAATCTCTATCAATGTTTTTTTTGTCATTTCTATAAATAGTTTGACATCTTTTCTATTCGTAAAAATTTTCCAAAATTAAAACTTTTTCCAAATGGCTTTTAAACGCTTGCAATGTCGAACAATCCTTAAGATATTTATTTTTATTTAATTCATACACAAATCCTTAATATCATTTCTAATTAGTTTTTGGTAAATATCCCAAATCCTTAATATAATTTCTATTTTTTTTTTGGTGGGACCAAAAAACCTAATCCAAATTAGCGTAGATGTTCACAAAAACTCCGTATATAAAAAAAAAAAAAAAAAAAAAAAAAAAAAAAAAAAAAACTAAGAGTGAAAAGTAATTTAGCAAGTACAAACTAAAACCTCCCATTTGGTTTTTTTTTTTAAAAATAAAAATATTTCCCCTTATTTTCGTACCACAATTTGCATTTTTCTTAAGAACAAAGTTAAATCGCTAACCAAATTTCAAAAACAAAAACAAGTTTTTAAAAACTATTTTCATTTTTTTTAGTTTTTAAAATATAGTTTAGATTTTTAAAACATTAGTAAAAATTGGATTTTTAAAACATTAGTAAAAAGTAGATAATAAAGGAAAGGTGGTATGACTGTTATTTTATTTTCAAAAACAAAAAAACAAAAAACAAACAACCAAAAAACTAAAACCTCATTTGGTAACTGTCTTATTTTTTGTTTTTGTTTCTTAAAATTAAATCTATGGACACTATTTTCTTCTTTTGTTATCTACTTGTCATCAATAGTTTAAAAAATCAAGGCAAATTTTAATAACCGAAAAAAGTAGCTTTCTAAAAGTTGTTTTTGTTTTTAGAATTTAGTTAAGATTTCAATGATTGTACTAAGATGCAAATCATGGTAAGAAATGTGGATGAAATATACTTAATTTTCAAAATTAAAAACAAAAAGTCAAATAGTTATCAAACCGGAGCTAAATGGTTACAAAAATGGCAAATTTCCATCTCAATTGATTAATTACTAATACATAGGCATATAATCCTTCAAAAGAAGAACATAAACAAGTCAATTATAGCAAAGGATTATATGAAAGAAAACGAAATATGGCTAATGAACTTCACTTAGACAAATCAACATTGAAGTTTGATTTAAATGATGCCACATGACTTAACCAGTTGAATCAAGTTTAGGTGTGTGACACACCTAAGTTTTATTTATAACCACAAGAAATGCAAACAAATGATACTGCACAAAAACCCATTTATGAACACAAATCAAATTCAAAGAGAAAAACAGAGAAGATTCACTTACTTTATCTACTTCACAAGCCCCAAGTTGAGGATTCCCCATGATGTGGTGGGCCATGTCTTCTCTTTAGCCTTCATCAACAGCACTCTCACCCAAGCAATCCAGCCCTCCCATGGCATCCTCTTGTCCCAAGCACTGCCCCATATCAGCAACAGCCTCAGCCCTTCCTCAGCCTCCTTTTCAGCCTCCTCAAACCGCCCTTCACCCAAATACAGCTGCCCCAATGCCACATGTGGCTCCCCAATAAACGGATTCTTCTCCACACATCTCAATAACAACTCCTCAGTTCTTTCGGACTTTTCACAAACACCTTCCCAGTACAAATCTCTGGCCGTAATTTGATCATTTGCGTCGAGAATTCTTGTGCAGTTTGAGAAAATTTGGGGAATTACTAGATCTAAATCCTCGTCTCTATCAGTTTTTATCCCTAATTCGTTTGTTCTTTTTCTATGTGCGATTAAAATGGATTCCTCTCTTGCAATCAGGGAGTACATTGCTCCCATTCTTGATGCGGAGTTCATCCATAGTCCAGGTTTTCCATTTCCAGGCCAGAGAGATGTGTAATTGTTACCTGTGAATTCCAGACGTCCGTTGGAGTTTTCAAACAATGCATCTTGAAATCCGAAGAGTTGATCGCTGAAATCGGCTATTGTCATCATGAGGAAGATAGCAACTACTCGCCTCGAAACCTTCACGTCTTCTCCGGTTTTGATGTGCTTTACGGTTACGCCATCGGCAGGAAGAATTGACTGTAGTTTCTTCCTCCAGGTTTCATCGTTGTTGAAATGTCCGTTTTCTAGGGCGTTCCTCAATGATATTTCGGAAAATTTGAGGTGATCGATGAGTTCTGAATCGGAGTAGTGGAAAAGAAGATCGTCATGAATTAGTGACTGCCGAGGGACGATACAGAACAAATGAATCAATCTCTCCGCCGCCTCACCGACATGGGTGCGGACAACATCACGGCCGGTAGAAGGATCGAAAATGGCGAGGTTGACATAGGAATTGGAATAAGCGGAGTGGAATAGGCCGCACAAACATACCGGTTCTTGCGCTTTCCAGATTTTGAGAATACGGTAGATATCAACGAGATGATCAAGGAAGGTGCCGTGCTTGTGCCAGCACTCCCCGGCGCCGACGGAGCGGAGGACGGAGATAAGAGATGGAAGGTTCGCGTTTACCTTTTCAAGATCGCCGCGGAGGAAGGGACGAACAGAGGCTAACAGAGCTTCGAGGCGGTGACTCTCCGGCGATGATGTATGGGAGGAAGACGACGGCATGGTGGCGTAGACAGTGAAAGAGAAGTCTGCACCGGAGATGAATCGGAGACGACCGTCGGAAGAAGTAGAAAGAGACGTAGTGACTTTGGATATGTACCGAACGTGGTTCTGATGATTCTTTATTTTTCTTTCTGAGGGCAATTTCATTTTGAGAACGCTCCCTATGCCACGTGGCTCATTTTTATGGTGTCACGTGGCAACCTTTCTTTCTTTTTGTTTTTTTCTCCTTTCTTTCGTTCTGTCTATTTTTTTTTTCTTTTTCTTCTTTTTATTTTCTTTACAGTTGTTTCCTTTTTTTCTTTCTCATTTCTTTTTTCCCCTTTCTTATTAACTCTTTGACAATATTAATGTTGCTTATAAATATATAAATTTATATATTTTTATTCTATTTTCTTAGTTTTTACAAACTCTTTCGACATTATCAATTTTTTTAAAATTTATATATTTTTTATTTTCTTTTCTCATCTACACAATATCATTTATTTTCAATTAATCAAATAAAAAATCGAGATTTTAAATTAATAAAAGTACGAAATATGTTTCATGACCTAAAATAATGTTTTTTTTGCTTCTCTTGTTGAAGGACCAACTAAAAGTTTTGAAAAATAATGAATAAAACCAATGACAAAATTATTCTTCAACATCTATCAAATCTTCATTCCAAAAACTCTAAGAAAATTCATTGAATGAATTTAAAATTTTCTATATGGTTGGATAACTTAGATTAACAATTCAACATAAGTCTCATGCATTCTTCCAATTTTAGAGAGATCTCGCATGCTTAGTATGTCAGTATTCTCAACTAATCAATTGAAAAGTAAGAGTTTAAAATATAAATAAAAAATAAAATTGATATTGCCAAATTTTTGTATATAAAAAAATTAAGAAATTTTATTTTAGGTAATAAATATATATTTAACTCATTTAATTCATTATTTGAAAATAAATTAACTATAAAATAAAAATATGTATATAAAATTGAATATGTAACCACCATTTATTTTAGGTTATGAAACTTATTTCTCACATTATTATTTTAAACTCTCAATTTCAATTGATTGATTGAAAATATGGTAGGTAGATAAGAAAATAGAATAAAAATATATGGGGGTGGGGGAATCAAGCTTTTAATTAGCATAATTTTTGTAGGAAAGGGTATAGCTTCTATTTTTCTATATCATTAATGAGGCAGAAACTTGCCAATTTATATACGGAGGATCCCTAAATTAGGGTTGTCCAAGAATAGTGAATAATAACTAATCTAATTAAAAAAATCAACAAATACTTGAAATAGCCAATTAAAAAAGAATGTGGGAATATAATTTGTTATGAAAATCATAACAACTAAAGAATATTTGTGCTTCCTCATCCATGACAAGGACTGGTGACTTGGCATGACTGTGTTGACGTGGCATCAGTTGATCTCTTGACTTGGTCCACTCTGTCATTGTCTTTAACATCCTCCCTCAAACTCGAGGGAAGTTCAATAACTTTGAGTTTGGATCGTAAACAAAAGAATTGCGAATGGGACAAAGGCTTTGTTAAGCAATCGGCTAACTAATCAATTGTTGGAACATATCGAACTTCAAGATTACCTTTGAGTACTTGATCTCGCACAAAGTGTACATCTAGCTCTATATGTTTTGTTCGGGCATGAAAGAATGGATTCGCTGCAAGGGCTCCTGCACTTATATTGTCACACCATAAAATCGGCCTGTTAGGAGACTTCATTTTTAGTTCATCAAGAAGTTGCTGCAACCATATGACTTCTGAAGATGCATGCGTAAGAGCTCTATATTCTGACTCAGTGCTGGATCGAGCTACCGCCATTTGTTTCTTTGATGACCAAGAGATAAGATTTTTCCAATAAATAGACAATAAGCAGCTATGGACTTTCTGTCATCGATATTTGATGCCCAATCAACATCGGAAAAAACAGAGACATCAAGATCATTTCCAGGTTGAAAATTATTCCAAAATGTTTAGTGCCACTGATGTAACAGAGTACTCTCTTTGTGGCCTGCCAACGAGCATCTGTGGGAGCTTTGAGGAATTGGCTGAGTTGATTGACTTTATATGCTATGTCAGGTCGTGTGTGTTAAGTATTGAAGAGCTTCTATATTACTATGATAAGTAAATGGATCTTGGAGTAAGATACCCTCATTAGCAGACAGTCTTTTGCCCAAAGTACATGGCGTAGCAGTAGGTTTGAGATGTGTGAGGTCTAACATATGCAACAAATCATCTACATATTTTGCTTGATTAAGTAAGAAGCCAGATTCAAGATAGTGTACCTAAATCCCAAGAAAATAGTTTAGAGCCCCAAGATCTTTGAGTGCAAATGTTGAATCTAGAGCACGAATCAGACGTGAGATCATAGTAGTATTGTTCCCAGTTACGATAACATCATCAACATAGACTAAAAGTAGCACAACTGATGGTCTAGAGTGGTAAATGAACAAGGAGGAATCAAAGAGCGATTTGCGAACAAAGTGTTTGTTTCCACTAATGCTTTCTTCTTGGAAGAAGTTCACATGAGGGATCATAAGCAACGAAGTAAGATCGTTTTATGTGAGATCTCAAGTGAGACTAAGACTGCTGAGGGTTTAATAAGAGTTGTTGAATAGACCGACAGATCAACAAGAGTTGTTGAGGTCGGGGCATCTAGTCAACCAGCTCAAGAGTTGAGACTGTCTCGACGTAGTAGGAGAGTTATGAACCCACCGGATTGCTACATGGGTTTGACTGAAGCCCAAAACGTCATTACGAATGATTAGGTCGAGGATCCGTAGTCTTTTAAGAAAACAATGGAGGATGTTGATCATTGGACGGCGGTCAAGACAATCCTCAAGTACCTTCGGAGAACGAGGATCTACATACTTATGTATGGAGCTAAGGATATGATCCTTATGGAATACAACGTTGCTGATCCCTTTACAAAGGCCCTCACGGCTAACGTGTTTGAGGGTCACCTGGATAGTCTGGGTCTACGGGACGTGCGGCATCTTGTCTAGGGCAAGTGAGAGATGATACTGGGGTATGCCCTAGTTTATTGTATATTGTACATTTTTATAATGTATTGTACATTAGTCTCCCGAGTCATTAAGAAAAGTGAGAGATTGTTGGGATTAGTGTCCTAATTCTCCCAGAGTCTCGTTGTTTTGTAAAGATACACATTGTTCAATGAATAAAATAAATGTTATTTCATTCTTGCATTTACTCATATCCAATAAACAAAGCTCCTTGGTTATCTTATGTGAACTTAAGCATGTATATATGATATACAAGTGGATCATGCCTTAAGTGATAACCTAAATCGATCTGTAGTATAAGGATTAAGGTGGGATACCTGATTCTAGTGACACTACGGATACGGCTCGCTTTGTAAAGGTTTGCAAATGTTGTAAACTACTACATATGGTAGATCCTGACCATTCGTGTGGAGACGTGGAGCGAGGGTGTCCTATACAAAGAGTTTGTATAAGACCTGGACCACGAGATGACTAGACTATGAATATAACGCCGTTAATACTAGAGACTTGCATCTCACCTAAACGACCATAGGTGACATGACCTCAATCCTAAGTGTTTTGTGAACTCCTACCTTTGAGGGCGGTCCTTTGATTAGTATGGGTGAGAGTGGCCAGATTGCTAACTCAACATGCCTAACTTTTTTGGGACTTATTTGATCTAGGAGCTGGGAACTCAATCCACAACATAGAATTCACTTCTTTCTCGAAGCAGGGATAAGTAGAGAGATTGCTCCCTTAAGGGCTGATTCTAGGGCTTGAATATAGTGGCCACAACTTCTCTTTGGAAGAGAAGACTCAGTCATAGTAGGACTATGACTTATGTTCATTAGAGGGATCAGTGGTACTTAAGGAGACAGATGTAACTCCAAGGGCATAACGGTTATTGGCCCAACTGTACTTAAAGCGATCTGTGAAGGGTTGTTGCACTGCTGATTGGTGAAGATGGACACATAATATATCTGTAGTGAGGAGAGTTCAGCTGTCAGTCTTTAGTGGAGTGTCTGGCAGTTAACGGATGGTGGATCCCGTGACTAAAGAGTTTAGTTAGTTATTCATGTACCGTTGGAGCTTTGAATCTACAGATCCATGAGGTCCCCTTGGTAGCTTGGATTCTGTTGAGGGTCAGTTCTTGGTGTTGATTTGAAATGTTCAAATTGACAAGAGGTATTTTGATTATATATGATGTAATCGATATGATGTATAAGATTCATCTAGTGGAGGATTGATGTGAATGAGGTTTACATTAAGTACCATGGAATAGAAAAAGAACTATAGTTTATATGTTTCATGGGATGAAATATTAAAACTATAAGTTATAAATATAGTATGATAAGTTGGTTATCATTTATATTTATAATAATATTAATTATTGGATAATTAATTTTTTCTTTTAAATAACCAAAGTAGTGGGTGGTTATTGGATCATGGTAACCGTGAGTTTAAAAGGAAAATGGTTTCCTATTTTGAAAAAAAAAAGTTATACAAAAGTTTGAAAAAGAATTTTGAGTTTTCTCTCGGTGAAAAGAAATTCACGAAGTCGTCAAGCAAATACATATTTACTAAATGATGGCTAGGCGAGCTAAAAGATCATGCAAGTGCTAGCTAAACGATCGAGCAGTGTTTACTAAACGATGCATAGCTTTGTTAGACGATCGCTGGCCCAAGGTAAATGATTGTGTAGAGTCTGTACGCGACAGACCGAGCTAAATGATAGAGCTAAACGATCGCATAGCTTTTGCTATACAATCACATAGCTTTATTTAAATGATTGGGCATTGACCTATACAATAGGTCTCAACCATCTCCCACTTGCCCAGTCGTGTACTCGTTCGTTGTTTCCTCCGTTCATCTGCCTCATACCAAGTCCGAACAGAGCCGACCCTCTAGATTCTCACATCGAGAATACCAAGGTCGCCTTGTTGGTGGTGTCAGACTCAATTCGACACCGTTGAGGTTTTCTGGAGGCCGTTCGTGCTGCTGTGGAGGTCGTTCGTGTCGCTGAGGACGAACGCGGTGTTCGTTCGTGTTGCGGAGGAGTTCGTGACCGAGGAGATCGTTGAGGACGAGCGCGAAGTGTTCGTGCGGTGTTGCGGTCGTGTAGATTGAGTGTTCGTATAAAGTTTGATCTCTATTCTTTTGTATTGTACATGGTATAATTTCTCTGTATAATTGCATAACCGTTTGTTTTGAAGTCGATTGTAAATATATGTTGATTCATGATTGTAATTTGGAATAGTCTTGCTTCCGCTGCTCATGGAAATCTTGTTTCCAATTTCCTTCAATCTGGTCGTGTGGTATCAACATATCCTGGTGGTTGGTTCATGTACACATCTTCATTCAGGTTGCCATTCAAAAATGCGTTGTTAAAATCCAACTGTCAAAGAGACCACCCTTTGGTTACAGCTATACTGAGGATTACCCGAATAGTTGATGGCTTGACAACAGGACTGAAAGTTTCAAAAAAATCAACCCCAGGATGTTGAAGAAACCCTTTGGCAACTAATCTTGCCTTGTATCGTTGGATCGATCCATCTGCATTCCTCTTTAGCCTAAAAATCCACTTGTTGCCCAGCACATTGTACTGTGGGGGGGGAACCAGGTGCCTGGTTCGATTGGCCATTAAGGCTGAATATTCAGCGTTCATGGCCTCCTTCCTCTGTGGAGTAGTAAAAGCATCCTTATCCCTAGTGGGTTCAGTTAACGACCAATCTCTCTTGGTCTCGATAATCCAAAATTTTGGCTTAAAAATTTCGGCCTTTCCTATGGTAATCATGGGGTGAGATGGTAACACTGCTTGATTGGTGTCTGTCGAGGGATGTAAGTCATAGTGTAATGGAGACGCAGGTTGTGAGGTCGAAGATGACTCTTGTGACTGATCCGAAGATAGAGTAGATGACACGTGTGTTGGAGTAGTGATAGGCGAGTTTAAGATTGAGCTTGGGCTGTGGTCAGATGAAGGAGGAGATAATGGATCGTGTGAATGAGGAGATAACGAATTAGGAAATGTTGAAGGTTCATTAGAGAGTTGATTTTGTATAGTGGATAGATTGGGCTGGGCCAAAGGACTGAGTAGGTTGTTAATTAACGGTTTAAGATTTAATGTAATATATGGTGGATTATTTAGAGCTGGGCTTGAATGGACTGTGGGCTCATTAGTGGAATTTAGGGTACCAGAGGAGAAAGGAAACTCATTTTCATTAAACACCACATGCTGTGATATGAAGATTCGTCCATCCGGATTTACACATTTGTGTCCCTTATGAACTGGGCTTGGGCCCAAGTAGGTACATTTTTCTGAGTGAAATCCCAGTTGTGGGCTTGATATGGTCTTAAACATGGATAACAGACACATCCAAAAAATTTTAAGTTAGTGAGATCCAATTTCTTATCAAACAATACCTGTATTAGAGATTTGCCTTGTAAGACTGATGTTGGTAGCCATTTATTAGATAAGCAGCTATAACAAATGCATCCCACCAAAAGTGCAACGGCATAGAAGCTTGTGCTAGTAACGTTAGAGCCATTTCAACGATGTGCTTGTGCTTCCGTTCCGCTTTTCCATTCTAAGCAGAAGTGTAAGGGCAAGATTTTCTCGAAATAATCCCTAAGGAGCTGCACAATTAATGAATGCAATTATACTCCCCTCCATTATCTGACTATAACATCTTGATTGTCATGTTGAACTGATTTTTAATCAATTGTAGGAAATGTTTAAAAGCTTCCAACGTGTCTGATTTTTGTTTTAACGGATAGATCCGTAGAAACCGGCTATGATCATCTATAAACGACACATAGTAGCGATAATCATTAGTTAATGCACGGGAGCAGGACCCCAAACATCTGTATGAATAAGATCAAACACTTGATCAGCATGAGAAGTAGAGTCAGAAAATGATAATGCTTTGGATTTGCCCAGTTGACAGGAATCACAAAAATCGCATTCTTCATTAAATTTAACTTGTAGATTACATTCTCTAAGTAAGGAATTTAAAATTTTGGACGATGGATGACCCAACCGTCTATGCCAAATAGTCTTTGATTCAACAACATTAACACTAATTGATAATATTAATACTGTTAAACCATTATTTTTGTCCATTGACTGCTGTGAAGCTACACCACCTCTCTTCGAAATATCCACAGGTTTCACCGCTGCACCATTTAGTTTATAGAGACCATTGCTAAGAACTCCTTTCAGCAACATTCGACCCATAAGCTTGTCCTTAACAACACAACAATCATCGTGAAATTCAACAAACACATGGTTATCTTTAGCAAGTTTTGATATACTGACTAAGTTCTTTGCTATATCAGGCACACATAGTATATTTTCCACATTTAACTTATAGCCACCATTAGTCAAACAAGAGTTTCCTACATGAGTAATTTGTAAACTACCACCATTACCTACTGTAACACTTTCTTTACCTCCATATTCAGTAGGGTTTGCAATGTTGTTGTAATTGGTTGTGACATGATTTGTGGCACCACTGCCCATATACCAACTGGGATCGGTTACTATTTCAGGTGTAGCAAGGAATGGATTACTATTTTGTGCTAATACAAATGCAGATGGATAATTGCCTGGTGGATTAGAACCATTTCCATTTCCTTTGTTTTGATGTTGTTGAGGACTGAATTCCTTATCATACCTATGATAACACACATCAGCAAGATGTCCTATCTTTTTACATACCTGACACGTAGGGCGATTTCTATGGCCTCTTCCTCGGCCTCGAAAATTGTTTGAGCTTCCCCCTCCATTGTAGTTATTGTAGTTACCTCTTTGACCATTGAACTGAGGACGATTTGTTTGTTGATTGTTGCCTAGAACATTACTTTGATTGAGCAATTTCGCATCATTTGGAGATTTATTGAAGGCCACGTTTACAGATGCATTGTGATCAAATTAAACAGTTGTTTTGGAGCTGTTCTGATGTTCCAATTGTTTCTCAAAAGATAGAAGTTCTGACTGCATATCCAGCCAAGAAATATCAGGTTTACTCTGAATGACAACCACGACAGAATTATATTCTTCATCCAGGCCAAGTAGAATTTGCGACACTAAGGCTCTTATAGTTACCCGACTTCCAGCCTGAGCCAAATTATCAGAGTGTAGCTTCATTAGTTTTAAATATTCACTCATTTTCGAGTTACCTTTGCGGGTTTGTTGAAACACTTGACGGAGATAGTCTTCCTCTACTCTAGATTGGACTCCAAATAGACTATGAATGGCATCCCAGAGTTCCTTAGCATTGTTGAATCCCATAAATTGAACAGCAACCTCTCATGTCATCGAATTATATAGCCAACCAAGTAAAGCTAATATGTTGTGATCCAGGCTTTATACTGAGGATTGACAACGTTAGCTACAGCAGAGCTGGATGCTCCTCCTGCAAGCTGCTGTGAATCGGGTTCAGTTGAGCTTACAGGGGTGGATTGCAGAGTGGATGGAGAAATAAACATCTGAGGACAAGGTTCACCCCCCGTTAGGTGACCTTCCAATTTGTATCCACGTAGAATTGGGAGGGCTAGGGTTTTCCATAACATAAAATTTTCTCTCTTAAGCTTGATACTCGTGATCTTATTTAGTAGCTGATTCAGCGGAGGACTGTTGAATTTGGTCGACCCGTAATTTGCGCTAGAGTACCCGGAGAAGAAGGCGTCTGCCATTGCGACTCTGATACCAAATCAAGCTTTTAATTAGTAGAATTTTTGTAGGAAAAGGTATAGCTCGACTGTATTTTTCTATATCATTAATGAGGCAGAAACTTGCCAATTTATACACGGAGGATTTCTAAATTAGGATTGTCCAAGAATAGTGAATAATAACTAATCTAATAAAAGAAATCAATAAATACTTGAAATAGCCAATTAGAAAAGAATGAAGGAATATAGTTTGTTATGGAAATTATAACAACTAAAGAATATTTATGCTTCCTCATCCATGACTAGGACTAATGACTTGGCATGACTGTGTTGACGTGGCATCAGTTGACCTCTTGACTTGGTCCACTCTGTCATTGTCTCTAATAGGGAAAATGTTTTATGAACAAATGAGAACGAAAAGGAAAAAATGTAAAGAAAATAAAAAGAAGAAAAATAGGAAGAACGAAAGAAAAGAAAAGAGAAAAAAAAAAAAACAAGGTTGCAACGTGGCACCATCAAAATGGCCCACGTAGTAGTTTGCAGGATCTAGATGCAGACAAGGGACTAGAGAGCAGGTAAATTTTTCTCTTTGATTTTATAGTTTATTTTGATGGTTTAATTTTCTAGGAAAAAATATGTCGGAAAGAAAAAATTCTTTTAAATAAATAAATAAAATTTTACCATGAGCTTGTATCAATTCCATCTCTACTCTTTTAATTTTATCAAAATGAACAATTTTTTTTTTTTTAAGAATAGATGATATTATTATACAACAATAAGGAGGATCCCATAGTCTGGGATCAAGGCATCAACGCAACAAAGCACAAGCAAAGACAGGGCAACAAAATGAAAACAAAGCCAAGAAGATAAAAACATGAACACAACCAAACATAAACGTAAAAAAATAAAAAATAAAAAAACCCCAAACACTAGGGAGAAAGCTAGAGAAGAGAGACCAAAACCCCACAACTAGGGACAATAGCAAAACAGAGAGCAACAACAAGTTCAAAAAGAAGAAAAAGCAACCGTAACATGCTAGATAAGACTAAGAAGATAAACCTGCCAGGAAACAGCACGAGCAGGAACAGTAGAGACCATAACGTGAAACAAAGCAGGCATCGACCTCGGACTACCTCCATACAGTCGCTGATTACATTCCTGCCAGATGTAGTAGATGGAAGCACACCAGAATACACAGAATAACTTACTACGCACCCCTTTACCCGACCCCACTTGGCTTAACCAACTCAACTCGACATCTCAACCCGCCACCTGATGCGACGAACCCAACTAACGCAACTGTCACACCCCGTACTAGATTATCCTCCTAACCTAGATGGAATGGTGACCGCAGCAGTTACCAACCCTTTTGGTGGCACTTAATGCCTATCTTACCTGTTAAACCTTGCTCAAATCCTGAATACATAAATAATAGTTAAGAACTTAATACATTTACTTTACAGGGTTTTGCAGCATTGTTTATACATAGATAAAATAACCTAGTGAGCCTCATCAAGGATACTAGTCACTAGACAGACACATGTGTACTAACTAACATTGGTCTTCAATTACGCTTCCCTCAACCTGCTTCTTTGAGTGGTAGAGCATCAGCAGAATAATCTTTTAGGAACTGACCACTACCTGAAAGAAAACATATGAAAACGTGAGTTAGAAGCCCAGTGAGTGACTTAATAAAAACATAAATCTCATGCTTAAACTAAAAGCTCGAAAACATAATACTGGAACTAAAATATATCATGCAAACGTGTACATAAAACTTTTACAACCATTGTAAACCTAAATCTTAATTGAGACCCCTACTTCGATCTCTTCATACTGAATTATGGCTAGGAGGGACCCCTACGTCGATCTCTTTAAAAATATATCAATGGGCATCTCAAGCAACTTCTTCTAAACATTAGCATTGATAACTACTCTTAAACAATATTAAACATCATTATTCCTTAGTTGAGAACGAGCATACCTCGCTCTAGCTCCCAACGTCTGTTATCAGCCATGAGACCCATGCTTCGGCCTCTCTTTGCTGGTTTATAGCCTAGGAGACCCATACTTCGGCCTCTCTTCAAAACTACCCACGTGTACGTGGAGGTTTTTATGTACCGTCAACACTTTAGGTACATTTATTCAGATACCTCTCTTACCTTCAGTACTCCTCTTCATTGTGTTTAGGAATATCGACGCATGTATTTTAGTAATCTTAGGTATATAAACATAGCACATCAAGCTTAGTTTTAACCCTAACACATGCTTCATACTCTATAAAATAAGTTGGCTTAAATCGTGTTGAACTAGCTTGTAAAAACTATTAGCATGCATTAGATATGGAAAACATACTTGGAAAACTCATACATTAGTAACATCATGCATTGATAAACATTCATAAGCGTTAGCAATTCCAAACTATCTTTCTAGCTTAGGAGAAGATATGACTACCTTTATCCTTAGTTGAGAGTGAACTACTAGATCTAACCCTCAACGTCAACCTTAGTCGGGGAGAACTTTTTTGCTCAATCCCTCGACGTCGTATTACCTACGTGCACGTGGTTATAACTGAGTACCGTCTTACCTAAGATACTTCTGATCATATACTTTCTCAAATGTCCTTCAGTATCGAGCTGCTAAGATACCTTCTCAAATGTCCTTCGGTATCAAGTTGGTCCGGTACCTTCTCGAATTTCCATCGGTACCAAGTTGGTCAGATACCTTCTCAAATTTCCTTCGATATCCGGTTGGGTGGATACCTTCTCAAGTGTCCTTCGGTATCGCGTTTTAAGTAAAACTAGTCATAAACATTTAGTTAAACACTAAGGCTTAGTGCTCAAATCATCACACTAGTTCATCCATCATACTAGTTCATCATAAAAATGGAGTTACTTAAACATGCTGAAAGTATTTGAACAAGATAACAGATTTAAATCATGTCAATTCCATGGAAAATATGCTTTACTTAGCATGAGAAACAGTTTCACAAATACGTTACTTGGCACTTCATTTAAACACTTAGCATGGAGAATATCTTCAAAGAAATCATAGTTTCTAACACTTAGCACGAGAAATAACTTCAAGAAAATCATGGTTTCTAAATCATTAAAACATCAATTCATCACGTAGTCACTCACAGCTAGTTGGCCTCTTAACGGGTTATACGCCTCTTCTAGCTCTTCTTGGCCTAAAAGGACATAATTCCCGGTTAAACTACTTAGAATTCTTAGAAACTTAATATGTTTTTAAAGAATCTTATACATCATATCGATTACTTATGTGAGTTTCCTTATTTAATATGTTTTTATTTTCCTTTTCTCCACAACTTCTATAAATAACATGAATTTTCACTTATTAAATATTCAATATATCTTCCTTTGGCTAAACATACTTGTTTAGGAACTTAGAATTCGGGGTTTACACTTAGCTACACAAGAGCTTATTTCTTCTTGCTTCCATCCTCTAACCCTCCTTAAAACATGCTTCAATTTAACTCATTAGGAGACATCTTATTACTTACTCTTACTTAAAGTAATTAGAGTTCGGGTTTTTTCAGCAACACACACAACCACACCTCTCTCTCCAAACCCACACTCAAAAAATAAAATGATCCCGAGACTCTATACCTCCCACACAGCAGAAGACACCCCCCCCCCCCTTCGAACAACACACCCCAGTTCCCTCAACCAAATTCCACATACCTTACCTGTTCTCATAGCTAACATGTATAGAAGGGAGTGCGGCTGGAATACACACCCACCCACAAAATACTAGCCTAAGCACCCTAGAACGTTAAGGACGCAAACTCTCCCAAGCACTACCGATAGATAACTAACCAACTGCACCGACTCCCAAAACCTAATATCCTCCCCTTACACATAGGCCCCACTGCCTAAAATAAAAACCCCAGATTGTGAAGCAACTCCCAAGACACTGTTGGGCCACCTCCAACCTCTCCACTATCTAAAAACTCCGATAACCGGGCCTTCAAACTACTCCCTGCATCATAAACCACCGTAGACCCATATGAATCTAAAATTGCACCCCTCAGCAACCAAGGATCCCACCAAACAAAAACAAGAATGTCCATCGCAGCCACCATAAACGAACCAGATGCTTGAATCTATCTCTACAGTTGCAAGATAGCCCTCAGCACCAAGACCTCCCAACCTCACATCCGAACAGCCCACAAAGACCGCCCCCCGCTACAATTATTACGCCTCCACCCAGCTACCCATAATGAACCTAATTTATTGGAAGAGAAGCCAGAGCAGCTTCATAATAGCAACCCCTAATTCCATGAAGCCACATGTTTCACACCAAACCCCATCTCCTAACGGCAAGCACACCTCTTCCATATGCCACCCACGGCACCACCACGACTCACCGCACTTCCCTATCCATTAAATAAACTAGCGTAACAGACGATCAACCTCATGAGTTACACCACGCAGGCAACACAAAGATGCTACCACCAAACACCTGAAAAAAAACTTGTAAAAAACAGACCTAACAAGCACTGCAAACCTTCAGTCAAAGGAGAGGGACCAGCGACCGCCCAGCGTTCTAATATGAGCTATAATCCTCTGTATTAAAAAGGCCCACAAATCCACAACCCTCAGCGACCAGCCAATAATGGTAAAACCCCCAGATACCCCCTACACAGGCTCAAGTGAAACCAAACGAGAGAACCCCATAAGACCAACTCAACTCCTCCGCACTCACCAGATTCTCACACCCACAACAAAACATGGAACTCTTTCCCAACATTTTTCACTAACCCAGACAAACCCTACAAGAAATCCGTTTAGACCTGCCTCCTACAAACTCCAAAGAAATCTCTTCTCAGCTGCACAGAAAATCATCAAATCGTCTGCAAAAACCAAATGAGTCAGGTCGACACGCTCACACCGATCATGGAACCTAAACCACACTAGAGGATATTCAACAACCTGGACAAGACCACCATCACCATTACAAACAAAAAAGGAGACAACGGATTCCCCTGCTTCAACCCCTTCTTACAAGGAAAAAATCCCTCTAGGGAATCGTTAATCATCACAGAGAACGTAGGTGATGTAACACAAGCCTTCACCCAACTAACAAACTGAGGGGCATACCTATAGCCAACAACACACCAAATAAAATACCTAGTTGACTGAATCGTACGCCTTCTAAAGGTCTACCTTTAACGCACAATGCAATTCCCTCTGTCCTCCTTGTAGCCCCCCACAAGCTCTTGATACAATAAAATGTTATCGAAAATTGACCTACTAGGAATAAACGCAGACTGGTTACCATTGATGAAAGAAGGCAACTACAACCTTTCAGTTAAGATCCTCGAGATATACTTGTACACAACATTGCAACAAAAGATAGGACGAAACTCCTCCATACGTTCAGCTCCCCTTTTCTTTGAAATAAGAGTAATAGCAGTAGAATTCACTCCACCAGGTAGGTAACAGGACTAAAAAAAGTTCAGCACAACATCACATAAATCATCCCCAACCACACTTCAAGCAACTCGGTAAAAATCCACCGAAAACCCATCGGGCCCAGGAGCCTTCCCAGACTTCATCGAGAATAAGGCCTTCTGAATCTCATCCCGACTCACTGGATGATTAAGCGCCTCCACCACCCCCCCTCTCGGACCAACTGAACTGCACAATATCCCCAATCCGAGCAGTAAGATCCATATACCCTACCGGTTGAGACCCCAAACTACCTCGAAATAACTCAATCGTCACCTCTGCCACTCTATCATGCACCGTCTGGCGAGTCCCTCCAGCATCCATAACCATAAATAAACCACTGCAACTGCGATGAGAACGAACTTAGCGATGAAAGAATGTCGTGTTCATATCACTTAACTCCAACCACCTCACTCTGGCCTTCTACCAGAGCGACGCCTCCTTCAATCTAGCTACTAACCAGAACACCTCAGTAGCCCGAGCTGCCTCCGAACATACTGAATCTGAGTGAGGATCCCTCTCCACCTCAGCCTGAGCAGCCTCCGCATTAACCAGAACACCTCAGCCTACACCTCCTCTATCATGCCGACGATGACTAACCATAGTAAACTCGTCATCACTCCCCGCACATCTATTCCTAACCACTGGGAAAATGAACCATAAATTTAAGTAGTTGTAATTTTATGGTTTAAATACTACTTTGGTCTTTATACTTTTAGTATTGATTAGTTTTGGCCCCTCTACTTTCAAAAGATTCATTTTGGTCTTTATACTTTCAATTTTGGTTCATTTTAGCCCTTCTACTTTTAGAATATTCATTTTGGTCTTTGTATTTTCAACTTTGGTTCATTTTGGTCCTTGAACTTTTATAATGTGACCATTTTGATCCTTTTAAAAATAAAAATGATGAGACTAAAAATAATCACTTTTTTAAAGTATAAGTATCGAATAAATCAAAGTCTAGAATACAATGATCAAAATAAATATTTTAAAAGTACACCAAAATAAACCAAAATTAAAATTATAGAGAGCAAAGTAGTATTTTAACGTAATTTTATCCTCAAGTTAAATTAATGCTAATTTGTCAACTAATTTTAACTAGAAAGATGTAGTGTAAAAATATTTCAATGGTACATATGTTTTAAAATTCATTAAACACATGTGAGAAAAGATTTTTTTTTTTTTTTAACGATATAAAATTTTTAGAGGGTTAAAATTACGTTACTTTTTAAAGTTTAATGATAAGATTACAACACTTATTTGAATTGAGTAATCAAAGCTTAGACTGAAAATTTAAAAAAAAAAAAAAATTTAAAAAAAAATCCTAATTTTAAATCTCATTTTAGTGAGGAATTGATCTGTTAAACATTTCTTTGTCCTACCGGTCTTTTAAACTTCAGAATGTCAAGTTCTTAAAGACAATGACTCATTTTTTAAATTTTATTTTATTTCTTTTTTTTGGCTTGATATGATGCTCTGATGTACAATACATACTCAAAATTACGTTATTAATTTGTGAAAATAAAATTAGAAATAATGACCAAAATAGTCATATTTTGAAGCGTCAAGACTGATAATAGACATTTCAAAATTAGGAAATTAAATAGATAAATCTAAAAGTTTTTAAGACCCATTTAATAACAATTTTGGCTTTGGCTTTTTATTTTTTGACAATTAAATTGTAAACACGACTTTTATTTATTCATTTCATGTTTCTATCTACTTTTTAAAAGTGTTTTATCAAAACAAGTTTTGAAATGTGATTAAAAATCTTTTTTAAAATGAAATTTTGATTAAGAATTCAATTGTATTAATTATTATTCTTTATTTATTTTAAGATTGATAATTTTATATAGAATAAATGAAATCGTCTTTTGTCTTTAAAAAATTTATAAATCACAAATACAACTTGTGAGCGTAAGAATTTGAACCTCCAACTTTACAAAAAAAGACATGTCAATTATGGTTGAACTATACTAACTTCTCATATATTATAACATTTTATATTTATTCAACAAGGGATCTATGTATTAAAGTCTCATTTAGTATCTATTTGCTTTTTAGTTTTTGAAAATCAATCTTATAAATACTCATTCCATCTCTACATTTTTTACTTTGTTATTACCTTTTACTAATGTTTTAAAAAACCAAGCTAAGTTCTAAAAATCCAAAATAAAAAAGTTTCTAGAGCCTCATTTGGTAACTATTTTGTTTTGTGAAAACTAAGTCTAATTCCTCCCTATTGGATATAATAATTTGCATCTTTTGTAAGTATAATGATTCAATGTTTAGCCAAATTCCAAAAACAAAAACTTTTTAGAACCTATTTTTTTTTTTTAGTTTTCAAAATTTGACTTAGTTTTTTAAAGTATTGTTAAAAAATAGATAACAAAGAAAGAAATTTAGATATGAAAATAGTGTCTATAAACTTAATTTTTAAAAATAAAAATAAAAAACAAAATGATTACCAAATGAAGCCTAAAAAACTTGTTTTTCTTTTTTAAATTTGGTTAAAAAATCAGCTCTTTTATCAAACAAGGTAGTACATTTTATAAATGTTTTGCAGCTTGGATTTGGCACCATCTTTTTGTAACTTGTGAAATTAAAATAAATAAGCAAACAAAACATTTCAGATTCATCTATGTTCGAAAGTCTTTTTAAAGTAATTGTAGAGAAAAGAAAAATAAAGTCATTTCATAAAAATATCTTTTTGGTATGCTTTCAAACGTCATAATTTTTCCTTTTTCCAAAATCATGTAAACTAAGACTATATAAATAATAATAATCATTAAAAAAAAGAAAAAGAAAAGAAAAGAAAAAGAAACTATTGCTTTCCAAAGTAATTCCAAACCACTAAAGCCAATAAACAAGCAAACACGTAGAACAAAAGATTTACAATAAAAAAGATCTTACTAGAAGTCGTCTCAAATAAACCATCTAAATCCTATCTATTCTAGTGTAAAGAAGAATCAATCTCTCCAAAATCTTCAAATTTCGACCATCTGAATTTTCTAATTTCTAAATATTGTATAAATGTAATTTGAACTCAACCGATTGAGGCATATGACCTTGACTAAAGGATCAGAGATTCAAATTTCCTATCCTCGTTGAACTCAATAAATATTTTACATAAATGCACGTGTGTGCGCATGTGTGCTACCAAAAATATTATAGAAACTGCAAAAGTAATCTTTAAGGAAATGTAAATTTCTCGAGAGATTAGAATATATATATATATATATATTATACACATACACACAAAAGTACCTTAAGTTGAGACAATACACAAAATCTCGAATCATCGACTTGATTCTATGATTTCTTTTTCTTGCTATCTTCAGATTTGACAAGCTGAACAGGAGCTGCTGGTATTCTAATCCACCATTCTCTTGCCCGTCTAATCCATTTGTTACTAGTTTCCTTTCTGTATGGCATTTCCCTTGTATACGCCTCTACTAATACTAGCATGATTATGTACTTAAATGGCAGAAATGCAAAAACTAATGCTGCCAAAACGAGCAGTAGCGCAACCATGTCCGTCGCCTGCAAGAAAGACGAACATTAGAGGGATACCAACATGGGAATATGATTGTAGCCTCTGCACATGGTCATAAGGAATGGACGACATTACAAGCTTATATAACTCTGACTAAATTTACAGTCTATAGGAAATATGATACTTTCATTAATGTGTGAACTAAAAATGCTGAAGGCCAAAAGATTCCTTAAGCTTACAAGAAAAGATAAAACCCTGCAGAAATAGCGACCGTTGTCTTATGATGGAGGTTTTTTTCTTTTAAAGTACAAACTGAAGGTGGGGGATTTAAACCACAGACATCTTGATTCTTAAGATAGTTAGCTAAGCTCTTTTTGGCTGATGGAGATCTTTTTTAAGTATGAACAAATGTGTGGTTAGAATGTGAACTTTTGGCCTCAAGAGGAAAGAGTAGATGCTTTGACCTGGGATGGAGAATTTTTTTTTTTTTTTTTTTTTTTAAACCAAACTTTCATTGAGATTCCATCCTACCCTTTATGATAAGGTTTGTATTTTCTAGCATGACTGATTTTCTCCAACCTATATTTTGGAGTAAAGGCTCCAAAGGAATGAGAGAAATTTTTAGAGGGTTGAGAAGAGACGATTCATGTCTCTCTTTGTAATTATCCTTTTAGTCCCCGCTTTTTTTGGACAAGTCATTCATCATCTTGTTAGGTCTTATCTTTTTTTTTTGGCAAAAGTACCAAATTTCATTAAGAAAAAGTGAAATAACATAAGAATATTTTATATATATATATATATATATATATATATATATATATAAAGAAAAACCCACAAAAAGAGAACCCTAAAGAAAGGGTCTCCAATCAAGTAGAATATGACCAAACGAATAATTACAAAAGGCATCGTCACAAACACTCAAAGATGGATATTAAAACTTACTAGGGATCAGACTTCAAAAGACTCTCAATTCCCTAAAAAAAAAGTCTATTATTTCTCTACCCCGTAAACTCCACAACATGGCACACACCCCAGCTTTCCAAAAGAAGCTGCCCAGTTTATAATTTTTTCTAATTCTTCTTCGAGTGGTGTTTTTTTTAAAAAAAAAAAAAATTATAAGCCAATTTTGTATCGAAGGCCCAGTTTATATATATATATATATATATATATATATATATTTTAAGGTATATTTTTTAAGGAAAAACACTACATCTAGAGTTGACAGATGAGGACAAGTCGGCACCACATATAAAAGCCAACAAACGATAAGTGCAAGAAAGGACGAGTCATTGCCATTGGTAATCACAAAAAAAAGAAAGAGACAAGCAAATAAACAAACAAATTAGAAGCACGGCCAAAAGAAAGGGGTTAAAATGTAGAAGATTCCGATCTCCTTTCAAGTACTTTCTGGAGAAGAAGATGAAGGAAATATTCATAATCAGATAATGACTTTGCTCAAGGAAATATTCACAATATACATACCTGTGGAAGTACTGCAAATAAGAGAGCTCTTATTTTTAGGAGAAAAATATTCCCATCTTGAATCAATGCTTCAACTTGAGTGATGACTTCTTGCAAGGTCAGCAACTGTTCTACAGCATTTCGATTAGGGGGTGATGTGATCCTGAAAGGTTCTAATGGCTTGCTTTTGCCAAACTTCCTGCGGCAAAGCATAAGAACCGCAAGGAATACTAGAATGCAAGGCAAAATAAACCTTATCCAATTCCTGCATTTCCAATGGCAAAATCATGTCATCTCCAGCCAATATCACTTAGCATTAAAATTTTGACATATGGAATGTAGTCGAGAGTTTAACCGTTAATTAAACCAGAATGCAACCATAGCTAAAACGAAGAAAGAAATTTTATAAATATTAATTAACCATACAATTGAACCTTATCATTTTGCCAATACTAAGACAAGTAATGTTGCTGGACCATTTTAAACATCTTATCTACTCTCAGAAAAGTAATATTTCAATTAATCACATGTTCCGAGTTAACTTCACATATAATGAAATTTTCATTGCTTTGCTAGTTAACCAGAATTATTATTAGTGATTAAAAGAATTTGTATGAACAAGATTTGTTAAAGCCCAAATAAGGCATCTTGATGTAGTGTAGTAATTTTATTTAACAATTTTTGTGCATTTTGATTAATATATTTTGAATCTTAGAAGAATAAAAGAAAATTGAAACTAAATGACTATGTCCCTTAATGATAATTAAATAAAATATTTCATTCACATCAAATAACATAGAAGAAATGTAATTTCCTTCTCTCGTGTCCTTGTTTGGGAGCCCTAACCACAAATGATAATATTCAGAAGAGGAATGCCGACAATGTACTAAACCCCAATTGGTGCTTTCTATGCAAAATCTAAAAGTATCTGAAATAGAACCCAGAGTTGCACTTTTTTCAAGGGTGCAGACTAGTGAACCATGATCATCACCGAGGAAGTTGCCAGTTCATATCTTCAGTGTGAGATTTTTTTAAAGAAAATATCTTTGGTGTTCGATTGGCTCAAAATAGAATGTAAAGCTCTACGGTGAAAGCTTTGTTAGGGAGAGCTGCCTCCCTAACAAAGCTGACAATTGGCTTCTTGAAGGGTTCGATAGTGTTGCTTTCAAAGGAAAAGTGCTGTGGAGATGTGCCATGCAGTCTCTCCTTTAGTGCATTTGGAAATAGAGAAATAGTAGAATTTTTTATGATAAGTCTGTTTCTTTTGATTCTTTTTAGGTTCAAGATACAGCTTCTTGGTGGTGTACAAATTACACCAATTATTTTGTAATTACAGCCTTTGGATGATTTTTAACAATTGGAAGGCTCTCCTTTGTTAGTTCCTTCGGGAGGGGTCATCTCAACCCCTTGCTCTTTATGCTGTGTTATTCTTTTGCCTTGTTTGATTATATTACTTCGTTTCCTATATATATAAATATGGTGAAAGAGATTCTTCCTCACCCTCTGTTTTCTGACAAGGTCAGTTCCTAGGATGCTCTAGCTACTTTGTTATTTCATGGGGGTTTTCACTTTTCAGTTTGTGAGAAACAATGGAATTCTTAGAGGGATTGAAATTGAGGAAGGAGGGTGCAGCCTCTGGAGCCTTTTCTTTATGGTTAGTTTTGTATGGCTCCTTCTGTTGGGCCCTTTTTTTATATGCTCTTTTCGTATTTTTATCAATTCTCTCAATGAAGACGTGGTTTTCACAAAATTATCTTCTATCAATCAATCTTTATATATGCACACACACACACACACAATACATATATATAGGAACCAGAGGGAGTAATGTTCTTTAGAATTGAAGATCTAGTTGCTTGGCCGCAATCAGATGTACCAAAGGAGACCACGAGCATTAATTCAGAGCCTGGAGAACTTTGTTCTGCTCTCTAAGGTTAAACCTGAAGTGAAATTCAATACTTTGTTGATCAGTAAGCCTAACAATTAGAAGCTGAACTTGGAAAGTAGCCGGAAGCTTCAACCATATACTATCATAAGGTTATTTAAGCTTGAACTTTCTTCTGCTCTCTAAGGCTATTTAGCTTTGTTAGTAAATTTTAGGGTTTCTTGATTACATTAAAAAAATAATAATAAATTAAAATAGGAATGAGCTTTTGAGAATGGGAAAGAACATAAAACTCCTTTGGGACTTGGGAGGATAAAGCCTGGGAAAAAAAAAAAACTACATAAGATGGAACTTTCTTCTGCTCGCTAAGGTTATATAGATTTAGGGTTTCTTGATTATGTTAAAAAAAAATAACAAATAAAAACTACATAAGATTGCAATAGAAGCATTTACTTCGGAGAAGCACCTAATGGTAAAGCTACTCCAATGTCCTTTGAATCACAATTTCTTTAGGAAAGCGGAATTGATGAGCCTAAGTGGATACAAAATGACACGAAAGATCCTTATATTACTTCTCAAGCTCGTAACTAATAATTTTTCGACTAAAATGATGAATTATGATCATGTGCCCAACAAACTATTATCATATTAATTCATCTTCCGTTATCACTCGTGCTCAAAAGTGCTGAAATTATATCCATGTAAAATTTCTCGACAGATTATGAACACAATACAGACATAGCCTTAAAATAATAGCTAAAAGTAAATACCGTAAGATCAGCATAATATAGCATGTGTGTGACTTACAGGCTTTGTTTCGGAACATAGCTTTTGTGAGTCAATAAAGCCCACCAGGGTAAATGCTCAATTTTGACCCAAACATGCAAGCACATAATGAGTAGCTACTTACCTTATAATAGCAAAGCAGAACAGCAGTAGAAAAGTTGTTGATTTGTAAGTTTCTTCCCATGAGGCCAAAATCTGAATATGTCTAGCCAATTCCAGAAACGGAAACAACAGTTCCTGGACAGACAGAGAGAAAGGCTCAGCTCCAAAATACTTCATCTCTCGAAAAATTCAATTCTCTTTGGTTGACTGTCCCAGCATGCAAAAACTTACCACCTGTCCGGTATTAAATTTATCAATTTGGTTCACTCACCGAGTAGTGGGTTTTCCTTTTTTTGGATTAGAGAGAAATGGGAATTACAGTTTATATTTCCTCTAGTTGTAAAGAGATAGAAGAAAAGATACTGAAGCATGCCATTGATGATAACAATTGTTGATCAAGAAGATATATGAATCCGTGAGTTAAATCAGTACTAAGTTTTACTGCTTGCATATCTTCCAAGTATCTCATAGAAGGAAGTCTACTTTCTCAAGAAAGTCAGTAGTTTACCTTCATTACTGCAAGATTTGTATCAATACCCTCCACTTTCACTTGGTCAACGGTAGCTTGTGCAGCTTCAGCCCTGCCTGAATCTGATATGGATTGTCTCACTATAATTTCCAAGGGATTTGTCTCACCCACCCAAACATCTCCAGCTAAAACAGCGTCATCTTCATAACCTATCTCTTTCTGTAAGGTGAATCCAAGTTGACGTAGTGCTAGAAGAAAATTTGGAGACGATTGTCGTTGTTGCTTTTCAGGTGGGCTCCCAGAAGCATCACGTTGCATACCATCTATATTTATCAACAGCAATCGACCCAAGAGAGTTTCCAAAATTGAATCTCCCCCAGGAAGACTTTCTGCCAGATTAAAAGTGAGTAAGGTTCTGTAATGCGATGAAAAAACATGAAAAGCTTCTCTAATTGCACGAATTCTGAAAATGCCAAAAATTGCCCTTGCAAGTACTTCTGATTTCTGAGTTTCATTAAGATTGTGCTTCCTGATAAACTTGTGTGCTCGCAGGACCTCAAGACAGATATCCAGCCAATAATCCCGCCGAGAACTGCCTTTGAATTCAGGAAACTCTAAATAAACAGGTTCCATCCTGTACAGGATCATTAAAGAGTTTAACCACAAAATAAATTAATAAAAATACCCTCACAGGAAGGGGAGACAAATATTAAAATCCAGGGACTAAAATTTACTAAAATAATTAATATCATTCCAGAGATAACATACACAGATGTTGACTTGTACATAACAGCTTTATCGAAGAGACGAGCACCCAATGGCCCTGTAAGTTCAGGTTTTATTCTCTGCTTTGTATCGGCTTCCAGATCATATCTAACAGCTTTGTCATATAAACCAACACCCAATGACTCAAAGTACAAGGCATGACTGGTCAGTGTTAACCTCCCTGCATGAAAAGATAAACCGGATCAATCAAATGTAGAAGTGGAGGAAAAACACTTAAAGAATATCTTCACCTCAGAACAATCAAGTGAATACTACATCACACGACCCCTCTAAGTTTATCCTTTCAGACTCCTACTGTAGAGACAGATGTCCAAAAGCATCTTTCTCCGGCAAAAGGATGGAATTTTCCCCAGGGGGATTTCACTATGTCAGTGGAGTTACTAAGTGATGGCTCTCGTTGGTGGTTTTCTGATGTTTTCAGCCCAACGTCGAGTAGTTTTAGGAGTAGTTCTAGTTTGAATTATGGTCCATTCAAAGTTTTTCGCCCAATTGAAGAGCTTTATTGCAACTCCTTGGTCTTCATACATCTTATGTAACTTTTGAAACCTTGTCTTCTACTACCATTTGACCGATTCACCTTCAAGATTCTATTGAAACTCTCTAACCATCTTAAAAGACAAACCAACCTCTCTTCTTTACTCCTACAGCATCAGAATGCACCTTCTCATTCCTTCACTAGACAGAGTAGTCTTTTTATTATTATTATTTCTAATTATTTTAATGCAAACCGAACATTCATCTTAGAAAATAAAATATTCATTAGACAAAATAACAATTTCAGCTTTCAAAACAAACTTATTCACTTTTTTCTGCAACTATCGCTTAATGGAGAATAGAGAAGATCAAACAATGACTGTTCTAGCCACTGCACTTGATTCCATTGCAAGCTTATGAAGAAAAATGAGGAAAAAACGATGACTTATCACTTTTCTCCTTCAACACGAAAACACCAACCCTTTATTCGTTAACTAATAAAAAAAGAACACATTTTCTACACAACTTCTCAAATCCATAATCCATAAAAGAAGCTCAAACTCACAGATATCAAAAATAAATAAATAAATAAAAGAAGCTCATAATCTGCAACCTATTTGAGATAATCCATAATGTAATTAGTTCTTGAAGGCTTGGTCTCTCATTATTTGTTTCTATTGCTCTCATTTTTTTCATGTATTTTCTCCTTTTCTTATTTTTATTTCCTTGTATTTTGAGGATTAGTCTCTTTTCTTTTCATTTTTTTCAATGAAAAATTTGGTTTCCTTTAAAAAAAAAAAAAAAAAAATCTGCAACCTATTTGAGATAAAATCTCCAAAGAGAAAAATATCTCCTCTTTCTTTGTCAATAAACATATATAACTTATTGAACTTGAATCATCTATATTTGACAAGCAAAGGAAGGAAGCTTAAAGTTCAATGGTTGAAAAACCACAATCGAGAGAAGGAAACTTGGATCTTAAATTTCAATCTTCAAGATCTAAAATGAGGTAATTCAATCAATTCAATCTTGGATTACATTTGTAGGAACAAGACTCACCAGGCCATGCAGAAATGCCAATATGCTGAAGAACTGGTTGAGTGGGTACTGTACCATCAACTTCAAGGACAATTTCTCCTTCAGAAAGATGAAGATTTCCAGGTGATGGGTGCAACGCATTTTTAGTTGCCTTAATAACCCTGCAAAAAAGACATCGTAATAAATTTTCTCTAATAGTGACACTAGTCCTTAAACTAATCAACTCTGGAACAGAAAAGTTCACGATCCAGAAACAGATAGGTCCCATCTTTAGACTTCTTCATTTACCATTTGACATCCACTGATTTAAAAATGAACATATTACAATAGTTGCAACTTGCAACATATTTCTGTTACAATGTGCAATTATCATACACTTCACACAAGCTTAAATGTAACAGCCTACATTAAGGGTGTGAAGTAGGAGTTGTGAACTCCACTCCTTGTTTCACCCAAAGAGTTGGTGGGTTCCACTACAAAAAAATATCAATTTTATATCTTATGCTCTTACACTATGGGCCCTATGAATTCACAACTCTTAGGACTTCATAACTCCTTACTCTTCACTATTCCACTCCTTACCCTAAACACCCCCTAAGAGACAATCATCCAAACAACACTCCTGAAGCATAAACTTTAGGAACTAAAGCAAATCAAATAATACTTTATTAAACCAAAAACATGAATCCAAAACAAAATCAAAATCCACTTTCATCAAAAATTAAAAGACTAATCTTGGAAGAACAAACTTCAAAATACAAGATCCTAAAAGTAAAGGTGTTGTTTGATAATCATTTCATTTCTCTTTTGAGTAGAACAAAAACTGTAAAACCATGTTTAACAGCTTCCCTAATTAAACTTATAGAGTTGGAGAAACAATTTCTATCACATTTTATAAAGATCACACAATTGTCAGCACTAACAAAGCAAGTTCTTACTTGTCAAGACTTCTTATATATTTGTCGAAGACAAGAAAATGGAGTCGATGACCTGAAGAACTCGTCAGTGAATCAAAAAGATTGTGAACAGTTATAATATCTGCAAGAGCAATGCAAGCAGGAGCTATCCGTGAAAAAGCTTCTGGCCCAACAGTTTTCTTGTCATCAAACTGATCACCATAATATAAAAGTTTTAAAAACTGGTACCTCAAAAGCTCAGTCAATGCTAGCAAAAAAAAAAAAAAGAGACTTCAAAAGTACCCATCCTAGACATAATGGTAACATAATGTGCCTATCAAGTTGCAGATAAGAAAACCAGAAAATTATTAACCTGAACAGCCATGTTTGTAGAATTTGAATAAAATAGTGACCACTCTTCCTTATCCTCTACTTCCTCATTACTGCAAGAAGCAGTTTCCTACAGTTGGAAAGAGGATTTAGAAACACAATCAATTCCTTCTCTCCCTCTTTTTCTACTATCTTTGTAAATGAACAATAAAAAACTAAAAGCTAAGACCCTAATTGATGACCATTTTATTTTAATCTTCTGATTTTAAAAGTTAAGCTCGTAAACACTACTTCTACCTATAGCTTTCTTGCTCTATTACCTACATTTTGAAAACATTCTAAAAAATCAAGCCAAACTTTGAAAAATAAAACATGTAGCATTTAAAATTTTGATTTTGTTTTTAAATTTGGCTTAGAATTTAAATGTGTTTTTAAGGAAGGTGAAATGCTTTTTATAAAAATTAAAAAAAATAATAATAATAAAATTATAAATTATAAATTATAAAAATTATAAAAAAAAATTGATAAAATGAAAAGAGACTAATGTTAAAAAATACATTAACCTTCAAGAGAATAGAGAAACTGAGAAAACAAAAGAAGAAGAAATACTATTGAGATACAAAGAGGAGAAGACATCAAAAAGCAAACACTTAAAACCTAACAAACCATCTCTAGAAAGGAAACCAAAGCTAAAGAACACATAAACTTTAAAGCCATAGCCAACGGAAGACCAATGTGCAGACGAGGTAAGAAGTCCAATAAGACCAAAAGTGAGATGCTTACAAAAAAATTATGAGGAAGAAAACTTAATTTTAAAAATAAACAAAATGGTTATCAAATGAGGCCTAAAATATCCGAATTCCAACTCTCCACAACCCAACCCCACCCCCACAAGAAAAAAGAAAGATGCATTTAAGTGATAATCTCACTCTATCTTACTAAATATCAATGGAATATAATGGTAGACTGTCTCACTTGCGGTAGTGGTTCGCTTTCACTACCAGGGCACTCCCAAGCAAGCATCATGTCATATGCCAAGCGACGAAAATCCTTGTCGCTTAAATAATCTGGACGTCTGCTCATTGAATAGAGTGTTTGGTATGAGAAAAATTCCAACAAACATCTAGAATAAGTTTCAGGTTCCTTATTCATTCCAGGTAACTCTGACTCAAAAAGTTGTTGCATTTCTTCAGTGGGCATTTGAAGAATCCTGCATAATAGAAATGCCTCTACCTTTAGATGCATGAGATGACAATGATATAAAAGCTGAAGCAAATGTCCAGTTCTAATGATTGCATTACAAATGCCGAATCAAAATTATGCCTTCAATATGACAAATGCAACATATTGTTACAGGCACTTAAATTTGTGAAATCCTTTGGGTAAAAAATTTGTAAAAGAAAGTAACTTTTATATCTTTACAAAAGTATAGGCTATTTATGAAGGAAAAACTCCTTTTTTGTTGCTCTAAAACAAAGCATATAACCGACTGCAATATAGATTTCAAAAGGCAAACAAACTAGATTTTTTGCAATAATGGCATAATGAATGAAGAAGATTTTTAGAAAGGGTTAAAATTAATAAACTATTTTGGTTTATAGGTCATTATACTCCCATTATTTTCCATGGAGCACGAGGGAAAAGTGATTGATTATGGATAAATAATTTCTTCCACAGTATTACAGAATCAGTCATTTGCACAAGATCAACAGCTAATCATCCTACTTTAAATCACACATTAGAAAAATTTTACTTAACAATTTCACATAAATAATATTCACAGTATCAGGTAGTAGATGGTATACGCATCAAATTTTGAAATTTAAAATAAATCAATAAAAACGAGTTCATACTGGAAGATAAAGCCTCTTACGTCAACATTCCAATACATGCAAACTCGAGCAAAAATATACATGAAAAAAAAAAAAAAAGAAGAAGAAGAAGAAGAAGAAGAAAAAAACATTTAACGGAAACAAAAATGAAGATCAGGGGAAAATATAAGAGGAGAAATACTTGGAACAACGAGCGACAACAGAATTTGCGAAGGGAGAGAGTTGAGGGATGGATTTAGGAGAACCGGAAGGTGAATTTTCTTCATTCTTCGATTTCTTGCGCTGAAAGATGGATCTAAATGTGTTTGGTTGGTTCTTTATCAAGCTCTCAATCATGGTAACCTTCACTTTTTTCGCCACTATCTCTTGTATTCCAGACATTGCTCCAATTTGTTGATTTGAAACTGTTTGAATGAGGAATCACAAATTGAAGAAAGGGATTGATTGAGAGAGATGATTCGTAACCTGTTCGTAGTCAATGTTCCTCCCAAGTTCGGCCTCACATTCTTCTTCCACCTCGAATCCTCTGCTCTATTTCTCGGCGTACAGCCAAAGAATAGAATATATTTTTAAAACTTTTTTAAAAAATAAAATTAAAAATTTTATCTTATTGGTTTTTAAAATAATTTCAAAAGGTAGAACGGTTGAAAATATTTGAGGTTAATAAAACAAATTATTTCAAATGGTTTATTTTTCTATATTTAAAAACAGTCTCGTTTGTATTATTATTTTTTTCCTTCTTCTTCTTTTATTATTATTGGTTTTTGTTTTAATTTGGCGTAAATATTGTTTGAGACATTTTGTTTCAACTGGCTTGTTATTTGTTCAGAAATGTTTAATTTGGTGTAGTTATAGTTTATATGACATGTTTGAAACACTTTGTTTCAAGGGGCACTTGCAGGTATAACTAAAAACAAAGGTGAAATTGCTAGCGTGTCTTCTTTGTTTTTTTTTTTCTTTTAAAAAACGGTGGCCTAGCCCGAAGATAATGTGAGAAAAGTCTAAATAGTCCTTAAACATTAGTATATCACGGACATTAAAAGGGTGTTACTATATGCATGCATAAGCTTGAAAATAAGTCTTTCTCAAATTGAGCAATAGAATCAAATCCTTTTTAATAAAATGTAGAATTTCATCAAGATAAATGTTCGTAAACCCAAAAACCTTTGCTCAGGTTACACCTGTCACAAATTTAAAATAAATTACAAATAACGAAATAAAAACAATCATAGAATTCAAATGTTTGCCTGCTAAATTAAAACATGAGAAGAACAAATGTGGAAGCGTCAGTCTAGTCCCATAGGCTAAGTTACAAATTCTTCTTATCATTTGTCACCATGTCCTTGTCTTTACCTGAAAAACGTATTAGAGAAAATGGTGAGTACATAATACTCAGCCAGTGACGTGACCCACTATTAGGCCCACTAGTTGAACTTGCTAACTTTCCTATCCGAGAATAGGTGTACAAATTATAATATGGGCATAAGTAATGAACCCAAAGGCCCATAAATCATGTCAATAGTGGTGTTCCCAAAGAAACACAAATCATGGCAGTCGTGGTGATCTCAAAGGAACACAGATCATGGCAATAGTGGTATTCCTGAGGAACACAAATCATGGTAGTCATGGTGATCTCAAAGGAACACAAAACATAGCAGTCATGGTGATCCTCGAGGAACACAAATCATAGCAATAGTGGTGATCCTATAGGGACACCGAGTCAATCATAAGTAGTGGGTTCATGTCCATAAGATGTACACAACCTGATAGGAAAGCCAACAGTCACCATCTAATCTAGCATGCATTAAACAATTAATAGACCTCATACCATAAATCATAATCATATTATCTTAGCCAATGCATCCAGCATGCAAAATGCAAACATAAGATCTCGTGATATGCTTATATCAATATTGTTAGGTTTTATGCCCTAAAACTCGTAGATAGTAAATGTAAATAATTGACGGTCATCAATGAAGAGTTATTGATATTATTTCAATAAGTGTTATTGATTGTGTTGTATGTGTTTTGTCTTAATAAAATTAAATCAAATAAACCAATATTCTAAGTTGTCTTATGAGTCTTGATTTGTATGTGGAGGCATACAGGGATCAATGCTTAAGATATAGCCTAAAGGGTTTATAGTATAAGAATAAGGCTAAATGCCTTATATTAGTGATACTATGGATACGACTCAATTTCTATTTGATACAAACGCAATAATCCAACGCATTCGTGTAGGTGACATAGAAGTAGGGGTATCCTATGCAATGAATTTGTATAAGACTGGGCCGCAAAATAATAACCATTAGATGTAACTTCGTTGACTAGTTAGGATTCTATTTCAATAGGATAACTTAGGCAACTCAGTCTTAATTCTGAGTATATTATGAACTCCTATTCACCAAAGATTGTCCTTTGATTTGTACGGGTGAGAGTGGTCAGTTTACTGACTCAATATGCCTACCATTTTGGTTCTCTGAGTCTTCAAACAAGAGTAAGGTTCTTTCCCTTTTTTTTTCTATAGGATTGTATTTTTTTTAAGCATGCTTAACTTTGATTAATTTTACAATAAGCCGAGTTTATTTTGGTCTCTGTGATTTTCTAAATTTTCCCAATGTACTAGGTATTTCAATTTCTAAATTAATTTTGAGTAAGGTCCATAGGCTTCCAACACACCCATAGTAAACTCGTGGATATTCAATCTTAACATCGACAACCTGATTCGGCCGCTTGGCTCGAGGGCGAACCAACAGTAAGACACTTACCTCAATAACAAGTCCAAATTATAATTCTACACTTAAACGATCTCTTCTATCTAACTTCACAACCTTGAATCCAACCTAGGACAGGAACAAAATGAACTTTAACCTTTAAGCCCAATTCCAAACATAAAATAGTTTTAGAAGCCATTAAATCGCTTATCTAACTAGCACTTTGATCTTAAATCATCTCCAACACTCAAATCAAGTAACCGAATCTGAAAATAAACAAATCCACACATTGTTCAATTGGCAACCCACAAAATATACCAAACGACTCAGAAATCTCAAATTCTTACCAACTTCTTGTTGAAAAAGACCTTCCATGGTGCTGAACAACTCGTTTTCAATTTCAAAACTCCTCCAAAACTTGAATCTAATGCCAAAACACAATACCTAACTCCAAGATCCCAACAAAACGTGTGTGGAGGGATTTCAATTTCTTCCTTTTTTTTGTTTGACCTCCCTCCCTTCTCCAAACTTTTCAATCTTCCATGATTTTAAAAAGTCAAAATTTCAAATCTTAATCACATATCTTTTAATTAATTATATTATCCAGATAATTCAAGTTTAGCTTTAAAATCCAAAACGAAATTCATGTATTTAAGATAATAAATTTAGAATTGCTTGAAAATTTGGGATGCCAAATTCTTCCCTCCTTAAGAACTTTCATCCTCGAAAGTTCCAATTCTGGAAGCAAGTACTTCGTATCCATCTCATCTTCTCGTTCCCACATTGTCTCCTAAAACTGTTAATTACACCATATGACTTTTACAAGCGATATCTCCCAATTTTGCAAAGTTTCCACTTCCCTTTTCAAGAATTTGCTTAGTTTCTCTTCATATAACTCAGATTCTCATTCAATTGTAAGGTCTCAAAGTTCACATTTGATAGATCTGCCATATACTTTCCATCATAAAGACATGAAAAATATCGTGAATTGCAAAAAGCAATGGTAGCAATGCTAAATGTAAGCTATAGGGTCAACTCACTCTAAATTTTCAAACGACCAAATGAAACATAGACTTAATGCCCCCTTTCCTTCCAAACCTTGAAACACCTTTCATATGGGGTACTTTCCAAAACACTTTCTCACCTACCTCGAATTCTAGTTCCTTGCACCTAACATCAACATAATTTTTTTTATCTACTCTGGGTTGTTTGCATTCTTGCTCTATTCTTTTGAATTTCCTCATTTTTAGTTTGTACTAATTTAGGTCCTAACAATTTCCTGAAGAAATCGAATTCCCTGCAGAATCGTGTGAATATTGTACAATTTGAAATTCAATTGATGGACAGTGAAATGCAAAGAAAACAATAAATAAAAACAGGATAAACATTTATAAAACCTAAGCATGCATTCTACTGAGAGATTTAAAGAAGAGGAGACTAACCCTTAAAGTTCCACTTCTTCACGAAAATCTTCACGATTTGAACAACACCTCTTTGCTCAAACAATAAAACCTTTCCAAAACACGTTCATAGTAGGGATGAACACCACCACTTGAAAACCTTGTTATTCCCTTGGAACAAGAATGAGTGAGATCCTTGAATTGGTTTTTGGTAGGGGGAATTTTACAAGAAGGTTGAATGTGTGAGAGAGAGAGCTTCTTTGAATTTCTCATAGAAAAAGTATTATGTATCATGATTTCGAAAATCAACATGTTAAGAGAAGAATGGGGGAGAGGGAGTTTCACGATCTGAATACAATTCCCCTACCATGAGAGTTATAACTATATTATTAAACAATTAATAATATAATATGTATATTATATGGTTGGTTATTTAATCAACAAACCCATATAATATACATTATAATCATATTATAATGCAACTCTTTCTCATAATCTATAGTTTTAATATGAATCAATATTCACATTAAATTTTAAGCTATAATTTTTATACAAATCTTATTTATATAAATAATATTTGAATTTTATTCAAATATTACTCTCTCACATATTATATAGTTTTAATTATAAATCATATTTATGATTAACTATATGATATAATGCATTAATATACATTATACATTATTTAATCATATTAATATAATCAATTACTTAAATTCCCATAAATATTTAAATAATTCAAATTATTCCGAAACAAAGGGACCTTATGGACCTACATATTAGTGTTGGGTTTTATGCCCTAAAACTCGTAAATAGTAAGTGTTATTAATTGACCATCATCAATAAAAAGTTATAGATGTTAATTCAATAAATGTTATAGTTTGTATCATTTTTTATTTTGTCTTAATAACCCTCAATCCAATAACTAACATCCACGATTGCTTTATGAGTCTTGAACTGTATGTGGAGACATACAGGGATCAACGTTCAAGATACAGTTTAAAGGGTCTGTAGTATAGGGATAAGGTCGACTACCTTATCCTTGTAACACTATGGATACGACCCACTTTGTATTTGATACAAACGCAATATCCAACACGTTCGTGTAGGTGACATGCGAGTGAGGGTATTCTATACAATGAGTTTGCATAAGACTGGACTGCAAAATAGTAACCACTAGATGTAACACCGTTAACTAGTTTGGTTCCTATTTCAATAGGATGACCTAGGCAACTTAGTCTTAATCATAAGTATATTATGAACTCTTGTTCACGAGGGATTATCCTTTGATTTATACGGGTGAGGGTGGCCAGTTTGCCAACTCAATATGCCTACCATTTTGGGGACAAGACCAAGTGGGGAGTTGGGAACATAATAATACAAGATAGAATTCATTATTTCCTACCTTAAGAGTAAGTAGATGAGTGTTCTCTTAAGTGATGTCTCCGAGACTTGAACAAAGGGAACTACCATCTCATTAGTCTAAGAGGGGTTTCTGTTTATTGGTTGGACCATAAATAGGTTGTTCATTAGAGAAGCACTGGTACTTAAGGAGTCAAAAGTAACCTAAGGGTAAAATGATAATTTGACCCAGTTGGAGTTACGAACACTCGTAAAGGATTGACTTTCTATTATTGGTCTATATCCATAGACACAAAAATATATATGTAGTGAGAAGAGTGCAATTGTAGGTCTTTAGTGGAGTATACTCACAGTTAACAAATATTGATTAACTTGGTTAATGAGTTTAGCCAATTAATCTCATATCCTTGGAGCTTCTGATCTACAAGTTCACCAGGTTCCCTTGTTAGCTCATTAAAGGATATTAAAAATGGATGATTTGAATTGTTCAAATGAATTTGAGGAGACTATATATTAATATGATTAATATGTAATTGATTATGGATATGATCTATAATTCAAATTAAATTAGAAAGAAACATTTGAATAAGATTCAAATAATTAATTGAAGTGAATTAGATTCACAAAGAATTATTTAATAGAGAGGTACTGCACATATACATATGATGTTTATGATATATATATATATATATATATACACGTTAAATTAGATTTAATGTATAAATAGTTATTTAATTAATATGAAAGTGTTGTTTAATTAATTAATTAAATAAATGTTATTTAATCAATTGTGTACAAGGGAAAATAGGAAAATAACTAGGAAAAGGGCTTGACCCTTTTATATATAAAGTCTTCCTTATAGCCCTTTTGGAGACACATACAATACACATAACACGAGTGAATTGGAAGAATTCATTGTGTATTTTTTCCCTGAGCCACAAAGAAAATTCTTTCTACTCTCCATAAGTCTTTCTCCTCACTCTTTTCCAATAGTTGGATACCACCTATCTTTCTATTGGAATCCTTGAGAATAATGAGGTTACTCTCATGGTCATGTTCGAGATTGTTCAAGAAATCGTTCATATTCAAGATCGTTGGAGAAGTTGTTCATTGCAACTTCGAGAGGATTGTTCTTGGAACTTGGGAATCTACAAAGGTGAGAATGATTCTAACTTTTCCCTACAACATGTTATTTACATGTTTATTCTATGTATATTGTGTTTTAGTTTACTATTTTGTTTATGTAAGAATCGATTTACGGGATGCAAAGCATTCATAATGCTTCCGCAGCGAGATCTGATCCCTTCAATTAGAAGTTCTAGTGATACGAAATTAATCAATTAAACTCTTTAATTAGATTAATCAACATTCATTAACTTTGGTCACTCCACTAAAGATCGAAATTTGCACTCTTGGCATTGTAGATATATTTCTGGTCCACAGATATAACCAATCAACAGTAAGTTGACCATTCACAAATTGCTCATTATTATAGTTAGGTCAAATTATCGTTTTACCCCTGTAGTTACATCTAACTCCTTAAATGCCACTGATTACTCTAATGAACAACTAGTCTATAGTCCAACTATAAACTAACCCCTCTCAGACCAATGAGAAGGTCAGTGTTCAAGACCTAGAATAAGCTATTAAGGGAGCAATTTATCTACTTTCTTTAACTATAGAAAGGAGTGAATTCCATCTTGTGTAGTTTGTTCCTAGCTCTCTATTCGGACAAATCCCCATGGTATGCTTATTGAGCTGGAAAAACTAGCCACTGTCACTCATACAAATCAAAAGATTGCCCTTATATTTATCTACTTTCTCTACTATAGGAAGGAGTGAATTCCATCTTGTGTAGTTGTGTTTCTAGCTCTTTACTCGGACAAATCCCCAAGGTACGCTTATTGAGCTGGAAAAACTAGCCACTGTCACCCATACAAATCAAAGGATTGTCCTTATAGACAGGAGTACACAACTTACTCAGGATTAAGATCAAATCATCTATGACTATCCTAGTGAAATGTTAGTTTCTACAAGCAATAATGTTATTCAAAGAAATTAATCATTTCGCGGTCCGATCTTATATAAAATCTTTATACAGAATACTCTCACTCACATGTCTCCACATGAACAATATGGATCATATCGTCTGTAACATTTACAACTCATGTAACAGTTACAAAGTGAGTCGTATCCACAGTGTCACCAAGATGAAGCACCCAATCGTAGCCATGTACTGCAGACCTTTTAGGTTATTACTTGAACATGATTCACTTGTATGTCTAACACGTACTGTTCAAGTTACATTAAACAATCTTGGGTCTTAGTTTATTAGATTGAGTTAATGCTATATACATGTCAAATAAAATACTTCGTATTTCATTAAATAAATCATTTGTATTTACAAATGATAAACTACAAGATCTACGAGATTTAGGACACTAAATCCAACACTTCCATTTACTAACCTCATCTAGTAAATAAGAGTCCCTTAACTCTTACCATACAAGGGTTCAAAAGGTGTTATGCCAATAGTAGTTTGGTAACTATTATTCTAAACAAAATCCATTAGATGTAGGTAAGAGTCCCAACTCTCTGAAAACTCTAACACATAAGCGCGTAACATGTCTTCCAACGTTGACTGGAGACTCTTCCAAAAATGAATGTGAGGCGAGGGTAACTATTTGACATAACCGAAACTTGTATGACATGAACTATGACAATTTCATCCATATATAATTATGGAACTTAAAATGCTGAAAATTAATAAAAATTTAACACATTCACTTTGAGAACTACCATGAGCTTAAGAAATCTTATTTAATAAAACATGTATTTGAATTGATCTTACTGGCACAGAGGAATCTGCATACGTATAAGAAGCAACTGCCCATACTAAATATGATGTAATCTCAACATACGTAGCAAAAAAAATCTGGTCAACTAGAAATTACTTCTACTCTAGAAGTGTTAACTATGAGTAGCTATATGTCTGAGAAACAAGTTTGCCCGATTAAGTTTCATACTCATAAAAACTCAACATAAAACCTTGTAGGCCATGCTAGAGGAAACCTATTATTTGTGGTGCCCCATGTCCAGGATTCGAACCAGGAGTTGAAATCTAGATTCAGCACCTAACAACCTTGGCATTCCCCTACGTCTCTTATAACTTGACTAAGCTACCATATTCAACTCATATAGTTGATACACAAACCCACGGATCTCAATCTCTTTTTAACAATAAAACTAGTGTGCTCAAAGCCGAAACCAAGTTCAGCTTTTATGTTAGTGGTCATTCTGAAAGATCTAGATTACTTATTTAACCTTAACTTTCGTACAATTGGATCTTTATTTTGAACTAGATTACTTTTACATTTAAATCAAATTGATTGATCACTCTAGTTATAACTTGTGTCCGAAGTCACATTCTCTTAATCTTTATTAATACCTTCAATGGTTATCTCTTCTCTAACCAAACTTAATCCTTCCATTTTCCTGGTTTTTGACAACTATTGTTTCCAAACTCCTCCCCATAAAATACTATATTTTCAAACTCCTTTACAATCTAAAGAAGCTTGTTAAACACTCGTCCAACGCTTGATTGTTCTTGCTTAATCTTTTATTTTGAGAAGAAAATTTCTCATACTAATACCGAGTTTCACAACCACCAACCTGAAAAGCTATCCTTCCAACCAACCAATACCAAGATCCAAAGTTGCAAGTAGTTACAAGATTGCATATACCAATTCCATAGGCTCGTAAACACCCAAATTCCATCTTGGAAAATCAAACCAAACCAATATACTCGTAGTTTCAAAACATTAATTTCCTTTATCCTTTCAAAATAATAAAAATTTTCGCAAAATATTTTTGTTTCTTCACGCTTATCTTTTTTTTTAAGACCAATATATCCAAGGTTTTTTTCCTCTTTCCAAGTGTGACGAAAAAAAAAATCATACTAAGTGTAACTCTACTAAACTCCTCCATAAATCTTACCTTTCTAACTTGCAATTTCCATCTTGTAGAATTCTCCTTCACCGATTGTCATTATTTTTAAGCTCCAAAAATTTTTCGTTCGATCAAGTTACTAGATTAGAGCATTTTTTTAATCGTAATAAGGGTATGGATAGCGCAAGTACCTTGAGATACCCTTTTAAGTTAACTTCTCAATTCAAAAGCCACAACTTTTTTTTTCACTTCATACCTTAGGTCCCTTTTCAAACTATTTAGCTTTTTTTTTTCTTTTTTTTTTTTTTCACATTAAGATGACTTACTCTCTAACTTGAACCTTTTCACTCTTTAAGCACTACACATGAATTACCAAGGTACTTTATTGAGTCCATCACCTTAAACTCCATAATAATAATCATGCCATATTAAACTCTTTAGAGGATTCCTATAAGAGGCATCAACTCCAATAACAAGAAATCCTTATTGATACCTTAGTCTTTTATTCTATCTTCTTTCTTTTCCTTTTCCTTTATTTTCTACCTACAAGCAACTTCAATCTCGTACATAATTATGTGCCATGACAGAGTTTACTTTAGTACTACTAAACTCATTCCCCCAATGCAAAACATAAGGCAATTCCTTAGTGAGTTCTCATATGGATAACTTATTGGTTAACTTAAGTAAACATTTTTTTTTTCATTTTAAATATCTTAAACTATACATGTTTTACCTGTGCCTCGACATACTTGAACTGAAACATGTGCTTCTATATAATAGAGTCCTCTTAAGAACTAAGCTAATGTCAAGCTATCTTATAACATCCATGGTTTTCTCACAAGACCATAACTGAATCCCAACTCATACTTACTTTTTTCAAATTACTATACAAGCAATAGCAATCAACCAATACATAAAACTTTAACATAAATACTTCTATGCATTACTTTCATAAAACTTTTAATTGATAAGGTGTACTTGACGATGACGAAGAATCCATTAATGAGTCATAAGGGACATTCTGGACTTACAATGTAAGTCAGTCTACAGAACCTAAAAACTTAGTCTCTAATACCAACTGTAACGACCAAATTTTCTAACTCATACTAATAGGACGTTACTATATGCATGCATAAACTTGAAAATAAGTCTTTCTCAAATTGAGCAATATAATCAAATAAAGTATAGAATTGCATCAAGATAAATGTTAGTAATCCGAAAACTTTTGCTCGGGGTACATCTATCACAAATTTAAAATAAATCAAACAAATAACGAAATAAAAATAATCATGAATTGAAATGTTTGTCTGCTAAACTAAAACATAAAAAGCACGAGAAAAACATATGCAGAAGTGTCAGTATAGTCCCATCAGCTCAGGCATAGATTCTTCTTGCCATTCATCGTCTTGTCCTTGTCTTTATCTGAACAACATATCAGAGGAGAGGGTGAGTACATAATACTCCGCAAGTGACCTACTATTGGGCCTACTAAGTGAACTTATTAACTTTTTTATTCGAGAATAGGGGTACAAATTATAACATGGACATAAGTAGTAGACACGAAGGTCCACAAATCATGGCAATAATGGTGTTCCCAAAGGAACAAAAATCATGGGAGTCATGGTGATCCCAAAGGAATAAAAATCATAGTAATAGTGGTATTCCCAAAAGAACACAAATCATGGCAGTCGTGATGATCCCGAAGTAACAAAAAACATGGAAATTATGGTGATCCTCAAAGAACACAAATCATGACAATAGTGGTGATCCTATAGGGACATCGAGGGAATATTCATAAGCATAAGATGTACGCAGCCCGATAAGAAAGCTAATAGTCACCATCTAATCTGACGTGCATCAAACAACCAATAAACCTCATACCATAAATCATAATCATATTATCTTAGCCAATACATCCAATATGCAAAATGTAAACATAAGATCTCGTGATATGTTCATATCAATATAGCCTATAGGCTTCTAGCATGCCCATAACAAACCTTACATTATTGATACATATCAAGTCAACCTAATACATAGAAGTGTGCTACCACAGTAGATATTCAATCCAAACCTGATTCGGCCGCTTGGCTAGAGGGCAGACCAGTGATAAGACACTTACTTCAATGGTAAGCCCAAATAATAATTTATGCTCAAACGATCACTTCTATCTAACTTCACAACCTTGAATCCAACCTAGGACATGAACAAAATTAACTTTAACCTTTAAGCCCGATTCCAAACATAGTTTTAGAAGCCATCAAATAGCTTACCCAACTAGAACTTTGATCTTAAATCATCTCCAACACTCAAATCAAGTAACCGAATCTGAACATTAACAAATCCACACATTAAAATTCATTTGGCAACCCACAAAACATATCAAACGACCTAGAAATCTCAAATTCTTGCTAAAAATGACCTTCCAAGGTGCTGGACAGCCCGCCTTCGATTTCAAACTCCTTCAAAACTTGAATTTTATACTAAAACACAATGGGTATCAACCAATTTGGGTCAAAAGCTAATGAGTAATCAAGAATCTCCAAGAAAATCCGCAAAAACTTACCAAAAACCTTACCTAACTCTAAGATCTTAACGAAAGAAGACGGCAGTGCTTGGCAGCAACCCTAATCGCGACAAAAACCCCACAACGACCAAAACCCAACTGGCGCACGACAAATCTGCAGTGAAATGGTATCAGAGCTGACGATCAGACTCGTAGATGAGCAACAAGCCATGCGACTAAGCGACGATCAAACATCGCAGACGGGCGGCGGGGCGTGTGGTTGAATGCCGATGCAAACTAGTGGCAAGCGGTGTGGGCTTATTGCAGACACCTATGAGGGCTTCTCCGTGAAGAAGAAAAGATGAGGATTGGGGGAGAGGAGGGGGGAGGGGTGTGCATGCATGGAGAAGGGAAAAATAAGATTTTTTTAATTTCTTTTTTTATTCATATATAAATACACATGCTTACCCTAGTCAAACGCCAAGTTTGACCTTCTCCCTTCTCCAAACTTTTCAATCTTTCATGATTTTAAAAAATCAAAGTTTCAAATCTTAACTACATATTCTTTAATTAATTATCTTATCAAAATAATTCAAGTTTGGCTCTAAGATCCAAAATAAAATACATGAATTTAAGATAATAAATTTATAATTAGCTAAAAATTTGGGATGTCACAATCGTACTATCTAATATACTTAATTTTTGGTATAGGGATAACATCATTAGTATACTACTAATTTAACTTATTAATATACTTTGTTTTTTTTAAAAAATATCTCTAATACACTTTGATTTATTAATAAATTTTTAGATATTTCATGAAAGACTGAAGAAGAAATATGTAAAGGAGTACAAGGCAAAAGGGAAGAAGATCAACTTACATAATAAAAATATTGATATCAATGTAATATTTAAAATTGTATTTGGAATGAGTGTTAATACCTTCAATGATACACTTCGACTTCAACTATTATACATAACATCCTTAGGGCCAAAAAAAAAATATATATATTATACATAACTAAAATTGCATTCAGAATGAGTGTTAATACCTTCAATGATACACTTCAACTATTATACATAACTTCCTTAGCGCATAAAAAAAAAAAAAAATTATTATACATAACTTACATGCAAACTATTATTGATATATTACTATCATTGATTTTATTTAATTTATATTGTGTATAATCATGCCATTGATACATTATTGATATGCTACAATTCATCTATTATTGATATACACGATATTCTCAAACATAACTAACGAGAATAACAATGAATTAAATGTACCATATTTTATTTTCAAATGAATGTTAAATAAACTATAATACTGATAAATTGCTAATATACTTTAAATATCAATAAAATGATAACCTCATATTATAATTTAAATAATGATGAATTGTTGTCTGATTTACTATAAATTTACTTGAATATCAATAAGATGGATGGTGATTGTTGTCTTATATTCTACATATAAACTTGAAATGTCAATAAAATATAATATGCATGCTTTAATTCAATATAAAATGATCAATTATTTATTTAAAATAATGACCAATTATGTTGATAAAATGGATTTTTTTAAATAATATTTTTTTAATAAATAATGACAAAAATAGGGTTTGGGGGAAAGTATTCTAAAAAATAGGTGTTTAAATCGTGTACCAGGTACACGATTACACCTAAATCATGTACCGGGTACACGATAAGGCCTAAATCGTATACCGGGTACATGATTACCCTAAGTCGTGTATCGGGTACACGACTTCTACGCCTTAAAACCTTTGCCCGAACCATTCTTCTTCCTCACCAAAATGCCTATTTTTCTTCCTCACTGTTGCTTATAATCAATTTCCCTCACCGAGACCATCGATTCCTCCCTTCTACTTACCAAAATCTCGTTGATTTTCCTCACCGAAGCCTCTATTTCACCGAAATCTTTCAAAATTTCGATTTTGCTTGATTTTCAGTCCTCTATTTGATCCTCATCGAATCTCCATTGTAGCGATCGTGTTGCTCGATTTTCATACCTTTTTGGCTGCTGATTTTTGCTTGGTATATTTCTTTCTCTAATTGGGCTGATATGTATTTATATGTATATTTTTGCATATTTTTGGGTTGAGTTTATTTTAAACTTAGTTTATGTATAGTTTGTGTATGATTTAGAGTATAGTTTATGTATAGTTTATGTATGTGTAGTTTATGTATAGTTTATATATGTATAGTTTATGTATGTATAGTTTATGTATAGTGTATTATATAGTTTATGTATAGTTTATGTTGTATAGTTTTGTGTATGATTTTGTTTATATATAGTTTGTGTATGATTTAGTTTATGTATAGTTTGTGTATGATTTAGTTTCTGTATTATTTAGTTTATTATAGTTTATGTATAATTTAGTTTATGTATTATTTAGTTTATGTATGTTTTTTGGTTGATCTTACATTTTTTATTTTATTTGGATTGATTTAAACTTAGAAATTTTATATGTATAGTTTATGTATGATTGATTTAAACTTAGAAAACTTAGAAATTAGAGTTTGTTGGGTTGACAAATTAACATATTTTTTTTGTCAACTATAACAGTTGAAAAAAACATAATAAATATGTCGATGTGTCCTAAAGATTTAGTAATTCTTGAACCTGAAAATGATGGAGATAGTGACATTGACGTTGAAGTTGATGAATTACTTGGAAACGACAGTAGTGGTGAACAAGATCTTGAGTTGGTACCGTCAGAAATGTTCACCCAAATAGATTGGGAAATGACAAATTCAACGTGTGAACTAGGGTCTACTTTGGAAGAAAGGAATGTAGGAGTAGATAACTGTAGTTTAATACAAAAGGGAATGTTGTTTGATACCAAAGAAGATTTACAGCTTGCTGTAAAAAAATATTGTGTGACAGAACACTACGAAATTGTCGTAGTGGAATTAAATCAGGATCTTTGGTATGTTAAATGTAAATCTTGGAGTGAAGGTTGAGCTTGGAGGCTACGAGCATGTCGGCGCAAAACTCATGGGATGTTCGAAATCACAAAACTTCAAGGAGAACACTCATATTTGTTTTCAGAGTTGACACAGGATCATTCACAGCTAGATTCAAATTTCATAAGTATCAAAATTCAAATTTTGGTTAGAGCTGATCCTGGAGTACCTGTGGGCCCTACTTCAAGAAGCCGTTAAAAGACAATATGACTATAATGTCAATGATAGACGGGTGTGGCAAGCCAAGAGAAAAGCGTTAATTGTTGTGTTTGGCGATTGGGAGAAATCATATTCGGAGCTTCCATATTGACTGAGTGTTGTTGTTCATTACAATCTAGAAACACGAACAAACTGGTTTTTCCTTCCCTCTGATGTGCCAGGTACGACTATTTCTGGACGAGTTTTTTGGTCTTTTGGTCCTACAAGAGAAGGGTTCAACCATTGTAGGCCATTAATCCAGATTGATGGAACTCATCTATACGGAAAGTATAAGGGAAAATTATTGACAGCCTTATCTATTGATGCAAACGAACATATATTTTCCCTTGCTTTTGCTATCGTAGAAGGTGAGAATTCGTCCAGTTGGTCATGGTTTTTGTGGGCATTGCGTGAATATGTTACCCAAAGAGAGGGTATTTGCTTGATTTCTGACAGATATAAGGGCATTCTTGCTGCAATTAATAATGAAGAAATTGGTTGGAGTGAACTTAGAGCGTACCACCAATATTGTCTTCGCCATGTTTCCAGTAATTTCAATACAAAATACAAATCGAAGCAACTAAAAAATTTGGTGTTTAAGGCCAGAAATCAACACCAAAGGTGTAAGTTCATTCGATGCATGAAAGAATTGAAATAATTGCACCCTGAATGTCTTGAATTTTTTTCAGACATTGACTTAGAAAAATGGACATAGTCATATGACGGTGGGTACCGCTATGGGTGGATGACCAACAATGCAGTTGAATGCATGAACGACGTTTTTAAAGGTGTTAGAATGTTACCCATTACTTCTTTGGTTAGGCTAATATTCTATCGCACAATATTTTATTTTGAATGCCGGAGACAAGAAATCAGTGAAGCACTCGATCGTGGGGACATATATACAGAATATGCCCTAAAGAAACTGAAGAGGTGGGAGAAATGAGCATCGGCACATATGGTGACATCCATTGACAGGGAAAGTCAAACTTTTGAAGTACAAATTGGCATAAGTATGATTTCTCCCTACAGAAGACAACACACCCAAGTTTTAAGCTTGAAAGAAGGGACATGTTGTTGCAATAAGTGGCAATCATTCAAGATTCCATGCTCTCATGTAATTATAGTTTGTAATTACATGCATATGATATACCTACCACTTATTGATGAATGCTACAAATTGTCCAATTTCAAGCGTTGTTATGAAGGCCGCTTCCATCCAATTCAACACCCAGATTATTGGCCAGAACTATCATTTATAGAAGTTCGTCCAAATACGGACTTACTCAGAGAACAAGGTCGGCCAAAAAGTACGCGCATTCATAATAAAATGGATGGAGAGAAGCAAGCCAAAAAGTGCGATGTACAATTTGTAAAAGAGAAGGACATAACAGACGTACTTGTCCACATCGTACACTGGGTGCTTCGTCGTCATCAGGTCATTAGGATTTTTATTTTTTTTACTTGTATATTTCATGTATTTGTATTCTTTATGTATTTATATTTTTCATGTAATTGTATATTTCATGTATTTTTATTCTTTATGTATTTATGTAATGAATTTATGTAATTGTATTTTTTTATGTACTTTTTATGTATCTTTTATGTTATCGATTCTATTATGTAATATAATTTGAACTTTTTAGGTAATGGAGCGTGATCCTTCTAATCCTGTACAATTGTACCAACAAAACACGCATCGTTCACAGACAGTATGGGATAGTTCTTCCACTATAGTGTTGAGTTGTCGGAGGAGGGAGGCGACTGCACAACGTACTATCCCATTTGATCACCGCATCATTCCTGTCTCTTATACACATCTAGATGTGTATAAGAGACAGGGGTTGCACAGATCAAATTTATCCAGCTTGATTGGCACCTGATTACTGCTCTAGTTGAGCGCTAGAGACCAGAAACCCACACATTTTACCTGCCCTGTGGGGAATATACGATTACGCTGCAGGATGTTGCCGTACAATTTGGGTTATGAGTGGACGAGCAACCACTGACAGGCTCACTACAGTATCACTGGAAGATGTTTGTGAAGAGCTCTTAGGCATTCTACCAGAGGATCTGAAGGGATCAAGATTGAGTATCCCTTGGTTGGCGTCCCAGTTTCCCAAATTACCTCCCGATGCCGATGACATCAGCGTACGTAGGTACGCACGAGCATACATCCTGCAGCTTATTGGAGGATTTTTATTTGCCGGCAAGTCAAATACTCTGGTGCATCTCATGTTCCTCCCATTATTGTCTGATTTCGAGCACGCTGGTACGTACTCGTAGGGTGGTGCATGTTTTGCATGGTTGTACAGAGAACTTTGTCGGGCTTCCAATGCACAAGCATTGGAACTAGCAGGGCCATTGATACTATTACAAGTATGGGCTTATAATCGACTTCCAATTGTAGCACCACAAGTCCAACTACAGGCCCCAGATCATCATCCACTTAGTGCCAGGTATTATTTTATTTACATATTTATTTCGTTACCATTTTATGTAAGAATATAAATTAATTGTATTTTTTTATAATTTTAGATGGAGTGGTGTATTAGCTGCATCTGAACAGTCAGCAGATATGTTGCTCGTGTACAAAAAAATATTCGACATGCTGACGCCCAATCAGGTAGTAAATATGTATATAAATGAATATTTGAAATTTTTTATATGTATGCTTTTTTTTTTGTTAGGTTATTTAGACGCCATACACACAGATTTGGTCATCTTTACCTGATTATTGTTGTGATGGTGAAGACATCTGGTTGACTGTTAGCCCTCTTATATGCTTCCATATAGTAGAGTGACATCATCCAGATCATGTGCTGAGACAGTTCGATATGCGATAAATGATACCTTTGTTGTCCTATAGACTCTCAGAACTACACCAGATCGATTTAAGAGATAAGCACGACTAAGACTGGCATCGAATCCATGCGAAGTATTTATCCTACTGGCATGGACGACGTGATCGTTGTGCATAGGGAGAATTGATAGATGGGCCAACTGTATCAGACGACTACTTTCCCTGATAAAATTTGATCACGAGGTGATTTATCTCACCTGACGACGCTTACTATTACTACATGGTAAGAGATTTAAAATCAGACATTTTTCATATATATAATATGAATATTGTTTAATATTTTTTTTTATTCTACAGAATAATTTTATCGGTGATGTTCAACAATATTCAGTGCAGAACAATCTACCAGAATTGGGTTCAATGTGTCAGCAAACATGGATCAACGTAGAAAGTATTATTCAACAAATAAGACGACTCAATGTTGCTGACAACGATCGAAGACGTATTCGTCGTAGACGACAGCGAAAACGGGGTGAACCTAATTTAGAGTGACACGAAGACAATCCTTATGAGGAGTAAGGGCCAGGGGGGTCATTTTTAAATCACACATTGTATCATTTTCAAATTGGAAATCTCAAAAGAACTAATTGTAAATATTCTTTAATATCATGTATTTTTTTTTAATATGAGTGCAAGATGTTTTCATTGTAGATTAAATATATAATTAAGTTTAATAATGAAAGAATTAAGTTTAATAATTAAATTTAACAATTAAAAAAACAATTATAAGCAATAATGAAGGAATTAAGTTAAGTTTAACAATTAACTTTAAAAGAAAAAAGAAAAAAAAATTATAAGCGAATCGTGTACTGGGTACATGAGTTTCCTTGACCGATCAACCAGTCAGCTGATATGGTTAGCTGACTGGATCAAATGGTACTCGTGTACCAGGTACACGAGTATGCCACATGGAAATCGTGTACCGGGTACACGATTCCACTACCCTAAATTTGTCAATATTTTCCCAAAATACCTATTTTTGAAAATACTTCCCTCAACCCTATTTTTGTCAACTGGTTAATAATAATATATAAGTTGCTCCCTAACACAACTTCTAAGCTCAAGTGTGCACTCGCAGTTGAAAGGAATGGAATAGTTGGAAATTATGCTCAGACAACAAAGATAAACAAAGAAGAAAGTGATCGATTTTCTCATATCTTTTCTCCAATAACTGGGAGCCTTTTAAAGGAAAGATAAGATACATTTTTTTTAAAAAAAAAAATTGAAATTAATTTTAAAATTACTTTAGAATTCTTAGAAGTAATCACAAACAACTAATTCTTGGAATTAATCACAAACAATTAATTCTTGGAATTAATTTTAAACATTAATAAAACATTTTTTTCTTTTGTTATGTTAGTCATTCCCAACAATCCCCCACGAATGACGGGTATAGCAAACGAAACAAAAAGACATTTTATAAAACATGTTTTCTAAGCAAAGTTAGAAGACCAAACATAAATATCAATATCTTGCCGATTTGAATTGATGCATAGTGAAATGGGGCAACAACTTTGCTAGAGAGAGTGAGTTACCTCTTGAACTTTTAGTAACTATGGTTGAGACCCCCATAACACGTTGTACTACTTAAATTTTCATTAGTTTCATAGAAAAGTGTGCTTTTTAAGTCCATGCACATAGAACCTCAGGTCAACATAAAAGCTTTAGAAAAAAATCTTTAAACTTTTTCATAGAAGGTAGTCACACCTTCACATTCACATTTGTTGCTTCATCAAATCTATCGCAATAGACCACTAAAAAACTGAGCTATAAAAATTTTATATCTAGTCCATACCAAGATCAACTTCATCAAGCCCGTCAAAGACAAACCACTAAAAAAATGAGTGATGAAGATCGTACAACTATTCATAAAGTTCATATCAAGACCACCCAAAGAAAGTGCTATGGAATTTAAAGGTTTTAGTTATATCCATCAACTTCATTCTAGAACCATCCAAAGAAAGTGCTATGAAGTATTTATGTGTTTAAGTTTCATGTGTTGGGGTTTGTGCCCTAAAGTCTCGTGTCCTGTAGTTTGTAAACAACTTTGTAAGAACGCTTGTGATGTATAATATATGTGATATTTACTTCACTTCTTGACTTTGTACATTTAGATATTTTTTATATTACCACAAACCAATAAACTTAATATCCTTGGTTGTCTTTATGTAACTTAAGCATGTATGTAGTGACATACAAGTGGATCATATCTTAAGTGACAACCAAAATGGTATGCAGTATATGGATATATGAGGGTAACCTTATCCTGGTAATACTACGGACGCGGCCCGCTTTGTGGAATAGTTACAAGTGTTGTGACTTGTCATAGATGGTCTGATCCTGATCATTCGTATAGGGGACATGCGAGCGAGGGAGTCCTATACAAAGAGTTTGTATAAGACCTGACCTCGAAGTGTTAACGTCTCGTCAAATAACTCTGTTCATGACAGAGACTTCACTTCACTAGGATGACCATAGTAACATGACCTCAATATAGATGAATAAGGAACTCCTGCCAATGAGGGGCGGTCTTTGATTTGCATGGGTGCGAGTGACCAGAATGCCGACTCAAACCTACCACTTTGGGGATTCGTAATGTTTTGGGAGCTGGGAACTCAGCTTCACAAGATGGAGTTCACTCCTTCCCCAAGAAGGGGTAAGTAGATAGATTTCTCTCTTAAGGGCTGATCCTGGGGCTTGAATGATGTGGTGCCACACACCTTCTCATGGCTGAGAGTGCTCACACATAGTAGGACTATATTATATTGTTCATTAGAGGGATCAGTGGTACTTAAGAAGTAGAGTGTAATTACAGGGCAAACCGGTAAATTAGCCAACTGTACTTACGAGCATCTGTAAAGGGCCTTATACTGATGATTGGTTTATATTCAATGGACATAGAAATATATCTATGGTAAGAAGAGTTAAACTATCAGTCCTTAATGGAATGTCTGGTAGTTAATGGATGGTGGATATCATGGCTAAAGATTTTAGTCAGCTATTCACGTACCGTTGGAGCTTCGAGCCATAATCTATAAAGTCCCTTAGTAGCTTGGATACAAGTTAAGAGTCAGTTTTTGGGTCAATTTGAAATGTTCAAATTGGACAAGAGGGGATTCGATTATTATATTATTAATTGAACTAGTTAATTATATATGATATAATTAACTTTATGTATGAGATACATTAATTTGGAGGAAATTGGATATAAATATGATTTATATCTAGTGGAGGAAAAATACTATGATTAATATATGATATTAATTCATAGGTTATGAATATGATGTGATGATATTCATTGTCTTTTAATTGGACGGTTAAAGGGGTAATAGGACGGCGTCTCTTCTGTTTTCCTAACGAATGAGTAAGTTGAAAAATCATGTTGAGACGCTTAAATAGCTCACGGTGTGTTAAACATTGGATGCGCGAACATTGTGTTGAAGAGTTTTATTGCTTAGCAAAACGTGTGCCTATACGATAGTGCTTGAACGATCGCTGACCTATATGATAGTGCTGAGCGATCGCTTAACGATTACACCCGCATGCGCTATTTACTAAACGATCGTTTACCTTTTCCTAAGCAATCATTTAGCGCCCGATATTACTAAGCGATCGTTTAGAAGATCGCTTACCTTTTCTTACATGATCATATACTTTACCTAAACAATCAAGCATTTTTGTCTATACGATAGACGGGCCTATATCCCACTTGCTTGATCGTTGTATATGATCTCCCTTCCTTCTTTCCTCTACCAAATCCGAACGAAGCCCACCCTTTGGATTCTCACTCTAAGAATACTGAGGGTTCTGAGTGGTGGTGTCGTCCCCGTTTCCTTCTGTTTGTGTGGAGACTGTTCGAGGTAGACGATTGGGTTTTGCTGAGCGATTGCTTACCGTCTCAATAAAAGCGAGATTTTTTGTGAAGAATAAGTCCTCAACTGGTATGATCTCTCGATCTCTTATTTATTGTTCCTTTGAGCAAGTCAATAATTTAGCATTATGAATGCATTAGTATGTTTGAATGTATATGTAGAAATTCTATCACAAGGATTTGGAAAGATCTGCTTCCGCTCGTAGGTACTCTTGAATAAGAGTTCCTTCATCATGAACACTAGGGATTCTTGAATTAGTCTCTTTGTTAGGCCTTTGGTTAGAGGATTCACCAAGTTCCTCTCAGACATCATAAACTATAAGGAAGTAATTTCTCCTTTCAACAATTGTTTCACAACTCCATGTATGAGGCATTTTGCCATTATACACACTATCCTGGGCAATTCCTAAGGCAACCTGTGAACCACTGATAATTTGTAGAAATACAAGTTATTGTTCTCTCAGTGTTGGAATAATTAGGATCTTAGTAATTTAAACGCATTCATTATGAAAAAAAACACATGACATTCCATGCATGTAATAAACTCATACAAAAATATCCTTTTAACTAAAAATGCTTCACTAACGCATGTTAACGCAGGAATCAAAGAAATTTACTAAGTGTTGCAACCAAGGCCAACACAAGGGGTATGCATTTGAGAATGTTCGACGTATGAAGAATACATTGGCTCGTGCTTTTTATGTCAAATCACCACTTACGAGCTTGGGCATCTGACTTACCGCGTCTGAACATTTTTGAAGTGGCAGGCTACTATTCTAGGGTATGGAATTTTATGCAAGTTCAATCACCAAGTTGCTAAGATTTGCCTATAAAAGGAGAAGCCACCTTCAGAATCTCAATTAGACACCTTACAGCCAAATAGTTAGAAATTTTCTTCAACACGAGTAAATAGACTCTGTCATTTGCAAGCAAGAAATAGAAGGAAAGATACTATTTCACCGTTGATCAAGAGGTGCTGTTGGAGAGAAGCTTGAGAGAGATATCTTCTTCAACTCATCCACCAAGTTGGTTGAAGAAAACATTAAAAACAAGCTAAAGAGAACAAGAGATTGAACTATGCGACTTGACTTCTTCCTTTTACATGTCATTTCCATACACCATTTCATTTCATTAACCTGAGATTGTTGTATAAGCACTTGTTATCTTTAGTTTAATCTTATCTTTGACCATTCATCTCCTTTCCATCTGTTTGCTTTCATAAGTGTTTGTGCTTGTGGATTTTCTAACTTAATGAGAGCATAAAATTTGTTGCTTAAGCCTTACTGATCAGTTGATTAAAGTGATTAAGTACTTAATTCACTCGAGAGAGCACTTTAACTATTGAACGCATTAAGTAGGGTGTGTAGTAAGTTTAGAGATAGAGTTGCTTGTGTCTTTTGTCTGCTCTTTGTAACCAACGCATGCACCCTAGAGATAGGATTACATGTGGCATTTGCATCGAGAGATGTTGAACTTAGCTTGAACTAAAGAACAAAAATTCTGACGTATAACACATACATTTAGATTGTAGACAAGCATTTGTATCATCTTCATTTACACAGGCTTGTTAATCTTGCTTGGAATCAATGCATACCACTTACACTTAAAACCATTCATTCATAAATCCCTTTCTCCCTCTGAACTTTTATTTCTTCTTGCATGTGTGCCATTAGCTTAGTGTAAATAACCAACACTTTTCATCTAATTAGGAAACCTCTGCATTAGATCTAAAAACAAGGTCTACGTTAGAGCATTCTAGAATCCATGTGTTCGACCCTAGACTTACTAGAAAACTTAGTTAGATTTATTCTTGGGTCTGCCTGAAGAGAACTTGTACGCATTGACAAGGTGTGTATGCATCCACCCTTGACTCATATCTTGATTTTCTTACCAAGAGAGAAATCAATCCATCATCCATTCCCTTCAACATTTTAAGCACTTTTGGAATCAAATTACGAGGCCAACAATCACAGTGTAAAGAGACTGGTACTGATGCCTCCACAAATGGTACATCTCTCAGTAGGCTTTTAAGCCACTCATACTGATACCCTGATCATTCTATAACAATAAATTAAGACTCTATGGTTGACCTTGTTGTACAAGTCTATTTTACAGGTTTCCATGAAATAGCTCATCTACCCAATAAGAATGTGATGGAGTTAACATACAATTAGTGGAAGCAAACATAATCATTAAACACTCTATTCAGAAATTTTAGCATCTAAGCAAGCATGTTCATAACAAAATATAGGGTTTGAAGATACCTTTGAAGAACACCTTTTCAAGCCACGAATTCAACTTGATTCTTGACTCCAAAAACTTGTAGACCACCACTTGATCTTACTATTCTCTTAGACCTTAGATTGAGTGATGGAACCCAAAATGAGCTAAACTCAAGGGAATTTTCAATGAGGAAAGTTGATATTCTGCAAAAATTGAAGAACCCTTATTCAATTGATTTTTCAGCCAAAAATTACACTTCATCCTTAATCTCAGTTGAAGAACTCTGGTTTTTATCAAGTCCTTCATGCAATCTCCGTTGCACAATACCTTGACACCACCTACTTGAGAAATTGGGTGGAATGTGAGTGTCAAATGTGAGATTGATCCACTCAAATTTCAAAATCGATTCAAAATCAATTTTTAATTTAATTTCCAAAATGAAATGAAATTAAAAACAATTTTATTAAAAAATGATTTAAAATCAATTTATTGAATTTTTCACAATCTCAATTACACAATACCTAAACACCACCTACTTGAGAAATTGAGTGGAATGTGAGTGTCAAATGTGAGGATAATCCACTCAAATTTCAAAATTGATTCAAAATCATTTTTTTAATAAAATTAAATCAATTTTAATTTAATTTCCAAAATTAAATTAAACTAAAACAATAATTTTATTAAAAACGATTTAAAATCAATTTATTGAATTTTTCATTAAAATATATTCAATTTTAATTTAATTTTTCAAAAATTAAATTAAAACAAAATTTGATTTTTCATAAAATTCAAAATTTTAATTCTTAAATAAACTTAATTGATTTAATCAATTAAATAATTTAATATCCAATATTAAATTATTAAAAAACCAATTCCATAACCTTGAATCCCTATTCATATAATTAATATTTAAATAAAATTTAAATATTATCCAATTATCCAATTCTCCAATTTCGTTTAATTTCACAATTAAACGTGTAACTATATCATTTATATTTACTGATTCCCTTAATTTGAATTTGAACGTTTCAAATTCTCTCATCACGTTATTGTAAGGTTTAATCCATTTGTGAGCTAGTAGGTATACCTAATAGACCTACAGATCATGGGCTCCAACGATTTGAGATTAACCAGCTAAATTCTTTACCCTAATTAACCAACATTTGTTAACTACCGAGTCACTTCACTAAAGCCCAGTAGTTGCACTCCCCTCACTGTAGATATATTTATGTCCACTCGATATAACCATAATTAGTAAGTCAACTTTTCACAAGTTGTTCATAACAACAACTGAGTCAAGATCTATTTTACCCCCGAGATTACATCTTGTTCCTTAAGTCCCACTGATCCTCTAATGAATAATTGGTTTGTGATCCTAGCTATGGTAGCTAACAGAGATGTCGAGGATCCATTGTCTTACAAGAAGGCAATGGAGGATGTTGACAAAGATGAATGGATCAAAGTTATGGATCTCGAAATCGAGTTTATGTACTTCAATTCTATTTAAGATCTTGTAGATCAACCTGATGGGGTAAAACCTATAAGTTGCAAATGGATCTACAAGAGGAAACATGGTACTGATAGGAAGGTTCAAACTTCAAGGCTAGACTTGTGGCAAAGGGTTATACCCAAGTTGAGAGAGTCAACTATGAGGAGACTTTCTCACCTACTGCCATGTTAAAGTCTATCCGGATCCTCCTGTCCATTGCCTCATATTATGACTATGAGATTTGGCAAATTGACGTCAAGACTATTTTTCTAAATGGCAATTTTGAGGAGACCATTTATATGGAACAACCTGAGGGCTTCATAACCCAAGGTTAAGAGCAAAAAGTTTGCAAGCTTAATCGGTCCATCTATGGATTGAAGCAAGTTTCTCGATCTTGGAATATAATATTTGATATTGAGATAAAATCTTATGGCTTTGATCAAAATATTGATAAGTCTTTTGTTTACAAGAAAACTATCAACAATTCAGTAGCTTTTTTAGTGTTGTATGTAGGTTGGCAACGAGGCCAAGGCGGGATGGGGGGCATCCCCTATCCCCAGCCCCATGGGGAAAATTCTCCCCCATCCCCGCCCCCGTCCCAACAATTTGAAGGTGGGGACGGGGGTGGGGAATCCCCACGGGAAAACGGGAATGATTTGATTAGTCCATAAAAAATAAACAAAATTTAATAACTAATCTATGAAATAAACACAATTTAGAAGCTCACAAATTCATTAAATAAGTTTATCGAATTCCTCATTTTTTTAATTCAAATGATTTTATTTAGAATTTGACTAGTCCACAAAAAATAAATAAAAATATGTAGAATATTTGGATCCATAAAATATTTTAGTCATGTGATGAAATATTTTTAGTTTCTCACATATCTCTTTTGCTAATACTCAATCTTGATCCAAAAGCAAACACTTGTACTTTGGTTCTCGTTGTTTTGAAAAAACAGCCTTGTACTTTAATGTAGTGGCTAACGTAAAATATGTAGAATTCTACCTAGTACAACAATCAAGACTCAACATCTGACCATCATAAACAATCAATTGTCGAGCATTTCCTCAAATTTCTCCTTCTTTTTTTGTGAATGCACCCAAAAGACATACTACTACGTACTCTTTCGATCTCATCTCCTATCATTGGCAACCTATCTTTCACAATTAAGTTCAGATATGAGCACAATACCACATATGAAATAAACTCCCATCCAATATTAAGTTTCCACACAAACTATCAACAACCATATTAACCATGGAGTCATTTGTACTATAATTATCTACAGTTACAGATGAAAATTTTCGATCAATATTTCAGTCTGATAGACATTCCATTATTTCTTCATGAAGCATCTCAGAAGTGTGTGGAGAAGGGGCATATATAAACCTGATTATTTTATTTTGTAAAACCCAACTATCATCAACAAAATGTGCAGTGACACCCATATAACCTTTTCTTTGGTTGTTGAAAGTCCACATGTCCGTTGTAAGGGCAATTTTTTCTTTGATCTCATTCAATAATGTTGTCGTTTTCAATTTTTTAGTCTCATAAATTTTCAAAATCTCCTTCTTGATTGTGTTTCTTGACACCTCTTAAACAATGGTTGGATGACATTACAAAATTCCATAGAACCTTCATGCTTAACTATTGAGAGAGGATGTTCATGTTTTATTATCATCCTAGCTAATGCTTTTTTTGCAGCTTCCTGATCAAAGTTATATAAACTCAATGTATTGTTCTTCTATCTGTTAGGATTCAATAGGGATTGTCGTATGTCCTTTTGTTCTTTATATGGGCATATCTTTATATGGTCATGCAAATGTTTGGTTTCATTTTTACTTTCACCCCCTAATTTTCGTTTGCAATAATTACAAACCGCCTTGCCTACTCCATCTATTTTTTGTTTCTTAAAATAGTTCCAAACAACCGATGTCAATCTCCTCTTTAAAGATCCCTTCTCAATATCCTCCCCAAAAATAACACGATATCAACATTCAAATGATCATCATTCGAAGAGCATGGAGTTAAATTTGGGGTTGAAATTGGGGCTGAATCTGGGGTTGGATCTGGGATTGGACTTGAAATTGGACTTAGAGAATCTTTATTTGTAGAAGGTGATGAAGACATTGTTTTCAACCTACCAAAGATTTAATTTAAAACCCCTCTTTAGACTTGGACTTAAATTTCAAAGCATTCAACCCCAAAATTCAAAGCATTCAAACAATGTCTTAGAATTATGGAATGTCTTTGAATTAAAATTCAAACACTAAAAGCATTCAATTAGAATTATGGAGATACTTTTCAAACATATTCAACCCCAAAATTCAAAGCATTAAAACATATTTTTCAAACATATTCAAGCCTAAAATTCAAAGCATTCAAACATACACAAACATACTTTTAAAATGGCAAAGGAAATTTTTATCGGTTTGAACGACAACAGATCTCAGATGGCAGTGGCTTGAAGCCTTGAACGAATAGATCTTGCCTCTCGGAACAACACAAAGTCTTCTTCACTTCATATGAAAAACAAAACAAAACAATAAAAATATATACTTCTATTTTTCAAATGAATAGTCTTGAAAGCAGACTCATGTATTACCTTGAACGAACAGTCTTGTTAGGTATTACTAATTACGTCTATTTTTTAAGGTTTTCCAAAGCGAACTCAAATGGATAGTCTTAAACGGACAGGCTCGACTCGAACTTGGAAGTCGAACGACAGTTCTTCTTTAGTTAATGGCTAACGGCAGACATAACACTCAGAATCAAGGCCTTCGGAGTTCGGCTTCAGCCTTCACCCAATGCCTAAGTTCTTCTTCAGTCACCTTCAGTCTTCACTCGAAAGTCGAACAACAGTTCACGGCTGACGGCAGATGCAACACCCTTCGGTCTTTCTTTACGCTTGGCTCACGGACTCATGCAGACGCTAGATGCAACACCTAGATGGCCAGACCCTTTAGAGTTTGGCTTCAGTTGCTTCACCCTTCAATCTTCCTTCAAGTTCAGTCTTCACCCAACGCCTAATTAATTCTTCAGTCGTTTCACCTTCGCCCTTCGATCTTCCTTCACACTCGGCTCACGGACTCAGCAGATGCACGACACAGTACTCGTACTTGATAGGTAAGGAGGGTAGGGCACTTTGGTCTTCGGTAGAACAGAAGGGAAGGTGGAAGGGAAACTTTTTGGTGTAGTGACTTTTTAATTTAGGGCTGAACAGTGAACACTATATGTTTCATTTAGGGCTTTTTTTTAGTTTTTAAGTTTGGGCTAAACAGTAAACATACATATAAATCAATTCTTTTATATATTATAAATATATATTTATAAAAATACAAATACAACAATCGGGGTTATGGATTAATCGGGGTTGGGGTTGGGGTTGGACCGGGGATGTCGTTTCTCACTGCTTGATTTTGGATAAAGGGTCCCCGTCTTGCCCTGTCCCTAGACGGGGGCCTGAATATTTTCCCCGATTTGATCCCATCCCCCATCAAACTAGGGAATCCCCGACCCAAACGGGTTGGGGTCCTGTGGAGACCTGCCCTCGCGGGTTTTTTCACAAATCCTAGTTTTATGTAGATGATATCATACTCATTGGGAATGGTGTAGGACTACTAACTAAAATGAAGAATTGGCTAGCGACCCAATTCCAAATGAAAATTTGAGAAAGGCACAGTTTGTTCTAGGCATTTAAATCTTTAGAGATCGAAATAAAAAAACGCTAGCTCTGTCTCAGGTATCATATATTGACAAAATGCTTGTTGAATTTTTTATGCATAACTCCAAAAAAGGTTTACTACCTCTCAGACATGTAGTTATATTATCTAAGGAACAGTGTTCTAAGACAGCTCAAGAGGTTGAGGAAATGAGACGAATCCCCTATGCATTGGTTGTTGGCAGCCTGATGTATGCGATGTTATGTACTAGATTTGACATCTGTTATGCGGTGGGGATAGTCAGTAGATATCAGTCTAATCTAAGATTTGATCATTAGACCGCTGTTAAGAACATTCTCAAGTATCTATGGAGAATGAGGGACTACATGCTTGTGTATGGTTCTAAGGATTTGATCCTTATAGGATACATGGACTCTAATTTCTAGACTGATAAGGATTCTAAAAAATCCACATCGGGATCAGTGTTCACTCTTAATGGAGGAGTAATAATTTAGAGGAGCACCAAGCAAGGGTGCATTGCTGACTCCAACATGGAGGCTGAGTACGTAACGACTTGTGAAGCTACTAAGGATGTTGTATGACTCAAGAAATTCCTGACTGATCTGGAAGTGGTTCTAGACATGTCTAAGCCCATCACCCTTTATTGTGATAATAGCGATGTTGTGGCTAATTCCCAAGAGCCTAGGAGTCACAAGCGCGGGAAGCACATAGAACAGAAATATCATCTCATCCGAGAGATTGTGTATCGAGGGGACGTGATCGTCATGCAGATAGCTTTGGAACACAACATTGTTGATCCATTTACAAAGGCTTTCATGCCTAAGGTGTTTGAGGGTCACCTGCAGAGTATGGGTCTATGGGACATGCCACGTTTAGACTAAGGTAAGTGAGAGATTTGTACTGGATGCATATTATGCCCTAGTTTATTAATTTGTGTACTTGTATATTAGTTTGACTTTTACTTGTACACCCCACTAGCTTTAGGTCAAGTGGGAGATTGGGGTTTATGCCCTAAATCTCGTATGGTCCTGTAGTTTGTAATTATATTGTACAAACATTTTATTTATATAATAAAATATGAGATATTTTATTTGACATTTAGTAGCATTAAACTTACAAACCAATAAACTAACATCCAAGTTATCATTTGTAGCTTAAACATGTATGTAGAGATATACAGATAGATCATGTTTAAGTGATAATAACCTAAATGGTCTGTAGTAGATGGATAAAGTTGGATACCTTATCTAGGTGACACTATGAGTACGACCCACTTTGTAGATGTTACAATTATTGTAAAGTGCTATAAATGATCTAATCCTGATCATTCATGTGGAGACACGTGAGCTGGAGTATTCTATACAAATGAGTTTATTTAAGATCGGATTATAAAATGACTAGTCTCGTTATATAACGCCGTTCATAATAGAGACTTACATTTCACCAGGATGACCATAGATGACGTGACCAGAATCCTGAGTGAGTTGTGAACTCTTGCCTATGAAGACGGTTGTTTTATTTGTATGGGTGAAAGTGGCCAGATCGCCGACTCAATAAGCCTACCATTTTGGGGATTCGTCTGAATAGGGAGCTGGGAACACAGCTACATAAGATGGAATTCACTCATTTCCCAATGTCAAGATAAGTAGATAAATTGTTCCCTTAAGGGTCGATTCTAAGGCTTGAACAATGTGGCGCCACACCTTCTCCTGGCCCGAGAGGGGTTTAGTCATAGTTGGACTATGATTTATTGTTTATTAGAGAGATCAATGGTACTTAAGGAGTTAGATGTAACTATAGGGGCAATATGATAATTTTGGCCTGATGTACTTATGAGCAATTTGTGTAGGGTCATCGCACTATTGACTGGTTATATCCAATGGACACAGAAATATATCTGTAGTGTGAGGAGTGCAGCTGTCGGTCTTTAGTGGAGTGTCTGACTGTTAATGGATGTTGAATAATTTAATTAAAGGAGTTTAATTAATTATTCAAGTATCATTGGAGCTTCAATCTATAGGTCCATGAGGTCCCCTCTATAGCTCAACAGGAAATGAGAATCAATTTTGGATTAATTTGAATTGTTCAAATTAAATGAGGAAATTAATTATATATGATATGATTAATTTAAATCAACTATATGTGATATAATTAATATAATGTATTTGATACATTATAATATAAAGTTTATTTGAGAGGAAATAAATATTTGAATATGGTTCAAATATTAATTATGTGAATTAGATTCATATAATTAAATTTAGTATAAATGGATTTATATTAAATATTATGCACGTATAAGAGAAATAAAACTATAGGTTATATTGTATTTGATACAATATAAGAACTATAGGTTATATTTTATATGCGATATAACATATGATTTGATATATATTATATAATAAATTAGTTATCATATAAATATATATTTTAATTATTTAATATTAAATTTGTTTTTTGAATTTAATTATAGGAGGGAGTTCCAACTCTCTTCCTCTATTTTCTCTCTTTTTTGATACGTGATGAGAGTTAGTAGTGAGTGGTGATTGGTTGGTTTATACACAGAGCCCTCTGTGTGTGAAATATACAGAATTGGATTCTGAAAATTTGTTAAAAGCTCTCTTCTCTTCCTCTCAATCTCCCCCTCTCCAAAATCACATAGCTCACAAACTCCTGGTGATTCTCATCCTAGAGCATAGAGAGGACTCCTTCGTGGTGGTGACCATTTGAATTTTATTGTACGTGACCGTTTGCGAAGAAGAGAATTCATGACAAAGGTTATTCATTAAAGGTAAGGGTTTCTTGAAACCCTAATATCCCTTTCGCTTTTCTTTTTTGATTGGCATACTGTAATTTTTAATTTAATTGCATAATTGTTTCTGTAATTTGTGTTCTATGAAAAACAAAAAATTAGGACGATCTCCAGATTTTCGCTTAGAACTATCATAGGATCTTTCAACTCGAACTTGATCCACTCTTATGTCTCCACATAAAGTTCAAGTACTCATGTAATAGTTATGAATCTTAGTTTATTGGATTTAGATTATTTCTTAAATAAAATGAGTAATTCATGCATTCAATAACAACTTTATTGAATCAAACTTCAATAACATCTATATTGATTAATAGAATAAGTTTATTGTTTACAAACCACGAGTTTTAGGACATAAAACCCAAAAACCTTCCACTTGAACTAAAACTCTAGTGGTAACACACCTATATACACATAATATTGAGTTTTTTAGTTTTTAGAGAAATACAATAAACTAGGACATCACATACCCATTGCTTGTCTTCACTAGGTATCACATACCTATGAGTTTTTCTCCCACTTGCCCTTGATTATATAACCTGTAGTCTTAGACTCACTAGGTGACCCTCAAATACTTTCGCTGAGAGGACCCCTGTAAACACATCAGTATATAGTAGACTTCTAATTAATTAACAAATTGGGAATGCATCTTATGCTATCAACTTCTTGATTTTTGACACCATCACCAAGTATTGGTGACTTGAGTTTCTACTAAACCCATGTTATTTCTAGTCTGTCACACAACCCTTTCACTATGTCGAGGCACTCTCAACTCTTTTAGAAAGATGCATCTTACCAGTCTTAACAACTCTTGTTTCAGGGTTAGCTTAATCAATAAATTTTGTTAATTTTCTATAAATACTATGGAAACTTGACACAATACTTGATGATCTCTCATGTGTACTTCTTCAAGTAAAGTAGCATTTGTCGATATAAATACTTGATTTTCTTCTAGGTTGAAGAAGTATATTGCTTTTGGGTAGCCTACGGATAGGCATACTATTTCGAACGATGTTCCAATTCCTCAGGATTCTGTACCAACACATGTGTCGGTCGTTCCCAAATTCTAAAAAAATGTAAACATCCTTTACGTGTCATAAACAACCTTTCTGACCTCCCTACATCTCATATGAATTTTCAAAGACATTTTTAATTGAACGATGTTAATATATATATATATACACACACAACAGTTACTATTTTGTATCCCAAAATAATTTAGGCAACTGAGCATAGCTCATCTTACAATAGAATCATGTCTAACAGGATTTTGTTTTTCTTACCCATACACCGTTTTGCTGAGGCGCCAGGTGTAGAGAGTTGTAACTAGATTCCATGTTCTATCAAATAGTCTTGGAAATCTCAGATTTTATGTACTCTCCACCTCGATCTAATCGAAGTGTCTTAATTGTTTTACCTAACGAGTTTTCATACACCTTGAACTTTCAAGTGTTTTAGACTCATAATAAAGTTAGGTAAATATAATCGTACTTTGAATAATCATCAATAAATCTGATAAAATATTCATACCCTCCTTGTGCCTTGACATTCATTGGACCATATAGGTCTAAATGTGCCAGCTCTAAGGGTTCTTTGGCTCTAAGACCTTTTTTTTTTTTTTTTTTTTTATAAAAGATATTTTGGTCATCTTATCTTCAAGACAAGACACACATAGTGTTAAAATGTTGTCTTCTAACTGATTTAGATGACTACTTTTAACCATGTTCTCAATCCTATTAAAATTTATGTGACCAAATATTAATTGCCAAAGATAAGTACTTGAAGAAACCTTTTGCATTTTTTTTCAGTAGTTTTAAAAATCTGAATATTTGAAATGGCCTTCGCTTTGGTCGGCTTTAACATAGAAGTTGTTTTATAGTAAAACATATAAAAGTACTTCTTTTGCTAATGAACATTTCATTTATGTCAAAAGATTCTTTTATACAAATGTTCTTACAAAAGATTGATATAAGACTTTTCATTTCATAAACAAGAAGTACATTATCTAATATAATGGATCTATCTTTTGATAACAACTCCAGGAACTCCCACTGATTTTGTTAAGATAGTCTCCCCTGTTAATAACCCTGAGAGTTATCTCAACTTCTGCAAGCATTTTTCATAAACTAATTTCCTACTTTTGCTTTTTCCGCTTTCTTTTTTGCAAGGTACTTTGGGCAGTTTCTTTTCCAATGCCTGTCTTCATTGTAGTAGAAACACTTTAACCTTGCCTTTGCGGTCAGTAGAAGCTTTCCTTTTCCCCTTACTCTTTTACATCTGAAACTTTTGTTCTTAGAAGAAGAAAAAGAGTTAGACTTTATCTTAAAAGAAGATAACCTTTCATCTACAGTGGCAACATTTACCTTTGTTTCTTGTCCCTTAGTTTTTAAGAGGGACTGATACGTCTATAGCTCATTGAAAAGAGTGATCAAGTTATATTCTATCTTGTTCATCATTGTGTTTTTGTATAACTATAGAAAGCTCTTCAGAAGAGACTCTAGAATAAAACTGACCTGACTTTTCTCATCTATGATAACTCCGTATACTTCTGCCACATTGAAATGGACCATCATGTCCAAGACATGTTCTTTGACAGAGGTCCCTTCTTTCATACAACAGTTATAACCGTATTTGATGGCATCATGTCTAAGGGAGAAGGACGGTTGTTCAAACATCCCCCTCAGAGATTCCATGATCTCTTTAATGGTACACATGCGATCATGTTTTTTAGCCAAAACATTAAATATGTTGGTAAGAATATAGGCTCAAGCTTTTTCATTTTTCCTTGTCCACTTGTCATATACTTTCCAAACAGTTCGGTTTGTATTTGAGTCAGGGTTTGGAGGAAATTCCTCAGTTAAAACGAATCTCAGATAATCTATTACCAGTATTGTATTCAAGTTTGATTTCCATGTAGCATAATTGTCCCCATTAAGTTTCTCAAAAGCCAATAACTAAATGAGCTAGTCATTATGAAAGTATAAACAAATTCTAATAGTGAATTGCTTTTAAATCCAATCATGTTTTATCAAAGTAATAATGTACCTAAATTTCATTATTTTATTTACAACAATCTTCAGTGAGTCAGAATAGATACTACCGAGGGGCAGTCAAATACTCGTTCACTAAAGCAAGACATTCTTGTCTAAATAATAATTCCAGAAAAGAACTTACTAACACATAGTAATTTTTGTAAGTGTAACCCTCCATTTTCATACCTCAGAGCTTGACCTTAGCGATACTATCGAATTGGAGAGTCAAGGTTGGGAATAAACCTAAGAAATATTATCCATTTATAGAGTTTGAGTTTTTCCAAATCCCACGTTACAACCCTCTGAGGGGATAACCATCGTAAAATGACTAGCTTATGTCGCATAAAAACGACAAACGGGCGCAACGTAGGAATCTCACAGTTCAAACTAATGGAAGAGACCGCAGGACACATGGACATATCCTTCACCCACTTACTATGAACTACTTCCTCTATTCACCTTGCTATTGACCCATGCAAACACTTTCTAAAGGGAGGTCACTCCCTGGGTGACACGATACCGAGCATGAATCTCACGGTGTGAACTCTTAGGGACGTGAGAGTTAAGAACAACATATTTTATATGTTATTAGTCTCCCACTGAAGTGTTCTATTTGTTTTGGGCAAATATTTACTTAGGTATATTCTAGCTAATAAAAGAACCTAAGTCTAAATGATTATCCAAGTATAACATTTAATTTGTATTTAACCTATGTTGTCTATGTGATAAACCAGTTTTAAAACCTCACATCGCCCACGCATGCTCATAAAATCGAGTTATCAATGCTCAATTATTCGGTTATAATCTCTAGGTAGGAGGTGTTCCGTAAACTGTCAACTTAAATACCTCTAGCCTTAGACAGGACTATAGACCGGTTGAGTTTTTGTAACCAGAATTTTATAAAATAACGACTTATTTTAACTATTAAAATAAGTTGTTATTTGTTAACCCTAGGTGAGCATGCATCTTCTCTTTGTTATGGATTTTAAATGTCTAATCCATTTTTATAATAACTTATAAAAATTTAGACATGCTTTTCATCCATAACATACATCAAGCATTTTAGGATTTAATATAACACTTTATATTAAACACTTAAAACCCTAAACATGCATATTATATATTATAACTCTTTATAACATACTTTCGATGCATGCTACATGCTTCATATGGTGGGATTTTAAATCTACATGGCATACTATATGCACATACAAGATTTATTTAATTATAACATACATTCATAATGCATATAATTAAACACACACTGATATAGACCAGTTTTGGCATTCCAAGCAAGCAAATTGTAACATCCCGAATTTTTCAGGTAATTTGCATTAAATTATCTTGAAATATTTTTTGGGTTTTATGTCCTAAAATTCGTAGTTTGTAAAATGATAAACATTTTCTATAATCAATATACTTATTATTGATTTCATAAATTGTATGAAAGTCTAAATCTAATAAACTAAGACCCATAACTATTGTATGAGTACTTGAATTTTATGTGGAGATATAAGAGTGGATCAGGTTTGAGTAACTAGTGAAAATGATCTATGGTACATGAATAAGGTTGGGTACCTTATTCTGGTAACACCATTGAATGTGGCCTACTCTGTAGTTGTTACAAAGAGTTGTAAAATGCAACATACAATATGATCCTAATTCGTACATGTTATGACATGAGGAGTGGGGGTGTCCTATGCAATGAGTTTACATAAGATCGAACCAAGCAATAAGTCACTCTTACTTTATAACGCTGTTTACTGTATAAGACTGACTATTTCACCTAGATGACCTAAGTAACTCGATCTTAATCCTGAGCTAAGTATAAACTCGTGTTTATTTGGATTGCCATTAGATTTGCATAGGTGAAGGTTGGCTCAATAGTGCCGACTCAATAAGACTCCTATTTTATGGGTAAGACTGAATAGATAGTTGGGGACATAGGGTGCAAGACGGGGTTCATGCCTACCTAATTTAGGGATAAGAGAAAGGTTGTTCTCTCAAGTACTGAATCCAAGTCTTGAACAAGGAACCCCACCCTCTCACTGGGCTGAGAGAGTTTAGTTTAGTGATTGAATCACAAACCAGTTGTTCATTAGAGGATCAGTAGGAACTTGAGGAATAAAACGTAATCTCAGAGGTAAAACAGATATTTGACCCAGCCGTAGAATAACATGTGAAGGGTCGACTTGCTGATTATGGTTAAATCATGTGGACATAATATATCTACAGTGAGGGGAGTGCAACTATGGGCTTTAGTGGAATGACCCATTAGTTAACGAATGAGGACTAATCTGGTCTAATGAGTTTAACCAATTAATCTCAGATCGTTGGAGCCCATGATCTGTAAGTCCGCGAGGTCCCCCTACTAGCTTGTAACGAACTAGCTCTAGAATAGCGTGATAAGTTAATTTGAAACGTTCAAATTAGAATTAAGGGAATAATTATATGAGATATAATTACGTGTTTAATTTGAGAATTAAATATAATAGGAGAATTTATATTTAAATATGATTTAAATATATAAAGATGGATATGTGTAAAAATTAACTTAATGTTTGATATTAAATTAATTAAGTTTTATTTTAAAAATTAATTTATGAAATTAATTTTATTTTTCAATTTAAAAGCAAAATGGATTTTAAAAATCAAGTTTTGATATTTGAGATAAAATTGGAAAATAGAAAAACAAAACACAAAATGGAAAAAGTTGGTTTTCCATTATCCATCTTTCTACTTGCTCACACAAACGCCATCTTCTTTGCCTTGTCTTACTCCAAGCAAGAGCTGCAACTCATGCAACTCTCTCCCTTGCATGTTGATCTGCAATATAATGAAGAGTTTGGAGTAAATTTTGGGCATGCAATCAAGAGAGAATTTTAGGAAAAATTCGGGTTGAAGAAAGGGTTCCTCAACGAGATTGCTACTGTGAGCTATTCTCCCTTATCCCTTGATTCAAGCTTGTTTTGAGTCCTACAACTTAATCTAGAGCACCAAAAGAATAGTAGGGAAGATCTTGAGACGGTCTGCAACAAGATTTGGAGAAGATTGCAGCTGGAGAATAAGCTTTGAAGAAGTTCTACAAGAGGTATGTCTTGAAACTCACTTGTTTTCTACAAGAGCATGCTTTATATTTTGCCAAAATTAATGAATTAGAGTGCTTAAATGACCCCAGTAGTGGGGTTACTTACTGAGTATTTTATACTCATCATTCTTTTATGTTATGTTTTTCAGGTAAGTGTAAGGACATACCGAAGAATGATAGAAGGAAACCGTGATCGTGCCATTGGGACTAGAGAGATGCTTTTGCTCATGTTTTCATGTTTTAGTGTTTTAAATTCTAGTCTTGATGTTTGAACTTAGAGTTCCATTGTTGAAAATTTTTATTTATAAAACTTCAAGAAATTGATTTTGAACTTATATTTTAGGGGACCCTAATCAAAGATTTTTAGTTATATTGATTTTACAAAAATTATTTATTTAATAAATTTCATTTGATTTAGTTAAAATTTATAAGAGAGTCATTTTGAGATTTATGCATGCATGTAGTAACGGCCTAAGATAAGTCCTAGAAAGTAAGATCGTTTCACAAATAGCCTAAATTATTACAATAATAATTAAAAACTCATTCAAAATGCCTGTAGACTTCATGAACCAACCGAACCAGATCCGAACCACTCGAACCGGACTTCCAAGACTTCAAATAGGGTTGAACCGGCCTAAGCCAAGTTGAACTAGACCTCCTTGACCTGAACCAACCGAACTGGTTGACCCCTAACTAGCTACAACGCACGCACAAGTTTCTAAGTTGAATGATGAATAGCGTCGCGATGCTTCGAGGGCAGTAGCTTTAGGTTGGTTTTCTACAACTAAACTTGCTTGCTTCTTTCTTCAATTACAATCTAATTACAACTCTATTGACTCTAACAAATTTACAGACTCTTAACCACACATTAAGGCCCATAAACAAAGAGCCAATTACAACAATTAATACTTAATTGAAGAGAAATTTAATGTCAAAACTAAAATTATCCATATCAACAATCACTTTCATACAACCTATGAAAATCACCCACCAAGCTAAAATTAACATGAATTGAGTGCTTAAATTATGCTTTGATACGAATTGATGGAGTTAGCATGTAATTAGCGGAAGAAAACAGAATCATTAAGCACTCTAATTTATCAATTTTAGCATCTAAGCAAGCATGTTTGTAACAGAAAACAGGGTTTAAAGATATACCTTTGAAGAACACCTCTTTAAGCCATGAATTTAACTTGATTCTTGACTCCAAAAGCTTATAGACTATCACTTGATCTTCCATACTGTTCTTTTGGACCTTAGATTGGGTGGTGGAACAAAAAATGAGCTTAACTTACGAGAATTTTTGGTGAGGAGAGTTGATATTCTGTAGAAATTGAAGAACTATTCTTCAATTGATTTTTCAGCCAAAAGTTACGCTTCATCTCCTTAATCTCAGCTGAAGAACTCTGGTTTTAATCAAGTCCTTCATGCAATCTTAATTGCACAATACCTTGACACTACCTACTTGAGAAATTGGTGGAGTGTGAGTGTCAAATGTGGGATAATCCACTCAAATTTCAAAATTAATTCAAAATCTTTTTTTAATAAAATTAAATCAATTTTTAAGTTAATTTCCAAAATGAAATTAAATAAAAAATGATTTTATTAAAAAAATGATTTAGAATCAATTTATTGAATTTTTCATTAAAATTCAATTTTAATTTAATTTTTCAAAAATTAAATTAAAACAAAATTTGATTTTCTAAATTTGAATTTTCATAAAATTCAAAATTTCAATTTTTATTTAAAATCAATTAATTTAATTAATTAAAAATTTTGATAAATTAAAATAATTTAATATTCAATATTAAATTATTAAAAAACCAATTCCACAATCATGAATCCATATTCATGTAATTAATATTTAAATCAAATTTAAATATTATCAATTCTCCAATTTCGTTTAGTTCGACAATTAAACGTGTAATTGTGTCGTATATAATTATTGATTCCCTCAATTTGAATTTGAACGTTTCAAATTCTCTCATCACGCTATTCTCAGGTTTAATCCATTTGTGAGCTAGTAGGAGGACCTAGTAGACCTACAAATCATGGGCTCTAATGATCCAAGATTAATCGGCTAAACTCTTTAACCTAATTAACCAACATTCGTTAACTACCGGGTTACTCCACTGAAGCCTAATAGTTACACTCCTCTCATTGTATATATATTTGTGTCTACTCGATATAACCATAATTAGTAAGTCAACCATTCATAGATTGTTCATAATAACGATAGGGTCAAGATCTGTTTTACTCCCAAGATTACATCTTGTTCATTGAGTCCCAATGATCCTCTAATGAACAATTGGTTTGTGATCCAATCACTAAACCGAGTCCCCCTCGAGCCTCGAGCCAATGAAAGGGTGGGGCCCCTTGTTCAAGACCCAGAGTCAGCACTTAAGGGAATAACCTTTATACTATCCCTAAAAGTGGGTAGGAACGAATTCCATCTTGCACCCTATGTCCCCAGCTATCTATCCAGTCTTACCCCTGAAATGGGAGGCTTATTGAGCCGGTGCTGTTGAGCCAATCCTCACCCATGAAAATCTAAGGATGATCCCGAATAAATAGGAGTTCATAGTTAGCTCAAGATTTAGGTCAAGTTACCTAGGTCATCGTTTTGAAATAGCCAGTCTTAAATAGTAAACAACATTATAAAGTAAGAATGACTTATTTCTTGGTCTGATTTTATATAAACTCTTTGCATAAGACACCCCACTCGCCTGTCTCTACATGAACGAATTACGATCACTTCGTTTGTAGCATTTTACAAAAAATGTAACAACTACAAAGTGGGTCACATTCGATAGTGTCCCTAGAATAAGGTACTCAGCCTTATCCGTATACTATAGACCATTTTGACTATTTTCTCAAACCTGATCTACTCTTATGTCTTCACATAAAGTCCAAGTAATCATGCAATAGCCATGGATCTTAGTTTATTGGATTTAGGTTATTTCTTAAATAAAATGAGCAATTCATGCATTCAATAACAAATTTATTGAATCAAACTTCAATAACTTCTATATTGATTAATAGAATAAGTTTATTATTTACAAACCACGAATTTTAGGACATAAAACCCAATAGAATATATATCCACTAGTTACTTTGTTATTCTATATAGTTCAGGTTGCATACATTATCCTTCTAATATGATAGAAAATATTCAAATGCAAACAATAATCTATTGTATCATTAAGATACCTTAATAAACAAAGAAGAGCAATCAAATGATCTTTATCAGGATTATGTATATATCTACTCAATCTTCTCATAACATATGTAATAATAGGTCTAGTATAATTCATAAAAGCATAACACTTCCTATAATTCTTGCATATTTAGATCGAGTTCCATATTTTTCTTAAGACTCATAATAGTAACATAAGGTGTTCTTACGAGAGTGTCATCAAAACTATCAAATTTCTTTAACCTTTTCCAATGTGTGATTGATATAAAGAAAATTCATTTTAAGTAACACCAAGTATCATATTAGCCTAATCTAAACCTTTCATTTCATATTGTAAGGACATAAATAACTTAGTATTATTACTTACATCTATGTTTGTACCAAATATCAGTATTTCATTAACATACAAACAGATAATCACATAATCAACTCAAATAAATTTGATAGTTTCAAATATTTTGGTCATATGAAAATATGCATCAAAATATTTGAAGATCCATTTAGATCTAACTGGTTTATTTCCTTTAAGAAATTCTACTAAATCCATGAAGTTCAATTTTTATTTTTTCTTTTCAAGATTCTAGATAGTCTCAACAAAATAAAGACTTTATACTTTCAATAAATTGAAATTGTGTGTATGTGTGTGTGTGCGTGATCCATGATCATCTCCTTATTTAACCAATGTGGGACTTTGGTCACATTCCCAATGATCCTCCCCTTGAGCAAAGGACCAATTGAACCTCCCCTCAAGTAGCCATCCATCCATCTAATTTTTATCTAGGCAAACTTCTTTTCATCAGAGCAACATCATATTTGATAGAATTCAACCATGGATCACACGATGACTACTTTCGAGGCTCCATTACATCTTTATTCGACAAATTTCAGTTGGGGTTGATGCCCTAAATTTCTGTTCGACAAATTTGATTCACTACTGTCTATGCAATATGAGATATTTTAGTTGCATTAACCACAAGCCAATAAACTAAGATCCCTGATTATCATTGTAACTTAAGCATGTATGTGAAGACATAAATGAATCATGCTTTAAGTGATAACCTAAATGATCTGTAGTATATGGATAAAGGAGGGAAACCTTATCTTGTTGCTGCTACGACTATGGCCCGCTTTATAGATGTTACAAATGATAAAAAGTGCTATAAATGGTCTGATCCTAACCTTTCATGTATTAGACATGCGAGCGATGATGTTCTATACAAAGGAGTTTGTATAAGATCGGATCATGAAATGTTTAGTCTCGTTATATAATGTCGTTCATGACAGAGACTTTCATTTCACTAAGATGACCATAGGTAACATGACCTTAATCCTGAGTGAGTTGTGAACTCCTACCTATGAGGGCGGTCCTTTGATTTGCATGGGTGCGAGTGGCCAGATCACCGACTCAAACCTACCATTTTGGGGATTCGTCTGATTGAGGAGCTGGGAACTCAGTTGCACAAGGCAGAATTCACTCCTTCATCGATTTAGGGATAAGTAGATAAATTGCTCCCTTAAGGACTGGTTCCGGGTTTTGAACAATGTGGCACCACACCTTCTCTTGGCCCAAAAAGGATTTACTCATAGTAGGACTATGATGTATTATTCATTAGAGGAATCAGTGGTACTTAAGGAGTTAGATGTAATTGTAGGGGCAAAATGGTAAATTGGCCCGACTGTACTTATAAGCGATTTTTGATGGGTCATCATACTGTTGATTGGTTATATCCAATGGATACAAAAATATATCTGTAGTGCGAAGAGTGCAGCTGTCGGTCTTTAATGGAGTGTCCGACAGTTAACGGATGGTGGATATCATGATTAAAGAGTTTAGTCAGTTATTCAAGTATTGTTGAAGCTTCAAGCTATAGGTCTATAAAGTCCCCTTGGTAGCTCAATGGATTCATGTTGAGAATCAGTTTTTGGGTTAGTTTGTAGTGTTCAAATTAACAAGAGGAAATTTGATTATATATGATATAATTAAATTACTTCAATTTTATGTGATATAATTGATTTGATGTATTAGATATATTAATTGGAGGAATTATTATTGAATTCCATAAAGGAGAAAAATAACTATGGTTTATATATTGTATGAGATGTGATATTAAAACTATAGGTTATGAATATATGATTTATTTGTAATTAAATTAATTATGGGATAATTAGTTTCGATTTTTCTCCTAATAATCAACTTAGTGGGAAGTTGTGATCAGTTATGGTAACTGATGGATAAAATGAAAATCGTTTTCATTTTTCTTTAGCGATTGATAGTCGGACGCACAAAAGATATAGTTATACGATAGCTTGAGAGTGTAAACGATCGTGCATCGAGTTTGCTATACGATAGACACTCGTTTTCTAAACGATCGAGTGCACAGTCTATACGATAGAAAAGTTCTTCAAGGGTAAGTTCACTCAATCTTTAGTATTTTTCTTGAGAAGCATGCTGTAATTTCTAGTTTATGCATAACTATTACTGTTTGATTGTAAATGTGTATATTTTGTCACAATGGAGTTTTGAACGATCTTGCTTCCGCTCACTGGTTCTCTTTGTATAGAGTTCCTTCAATTTCAACATGGTTAAGCTAGGGGATGACTTTGATACCACTTATTAAGAATAATAACTCTCCAAATATCTTCACAAGTATGATATTTTATCTACTTTGGAAACAAGCCCTCATGATTTTGCTTTTGGGTTTAACCCCAAAAAGCCTCATACCAATAGAGATAGTATACCCATGAAAAGTCCTTAAAAGCTATCCACATATTTTATAGCTTAGACAATTTCTCAAATTGCCATCAATTTTACAAGCTTCCACATAAAAATGATAGAATTCACATATTTTCATACTACAAACAAGCTAGGTAATAGTCAAAATAATATTATAGGGCCAAACCCAATTTCAAAGCAATAATAATACTTTTCGATTTCATGAAAATTAATGGCCAAACATGACAATTAATCATGCATAAACTTTTCAAATATAACACACATGGAATACTATTTTCATTCATGCTAACATGCTATAGACATGCTCAAGTAGATCACAATAGCATCTCATTTAAGATATGAAATACATTACAATAACAATAACAATAACAATATTATTTTCTTATTCCATTTATCCTGAGACAATTCGCTACTTATGAAATATTCAAATATATATATTGAATATCATGATCAAATATAACAATTAAATAAAATTGTCAAATTCCAATACTATATATAAAAAATTTGAAATATCATTAAACTTAAAGATATAGGAGAACCAACCTATATTAAAACTTATTTAAAATTAGCCAGAGAAAGCTCAATCATTTAAGTTACATTAGTGGAACACATTATTAGCCAAAACAAAGAAAATCTAACTCTCAACATTATTCAAATTTATAGTAATTTGAAAAATAAAAATTGGGAGTGTTTGTGAAATAAACCACCAAAATCATGAGAGAAATTCAAACTCTCTATCATAGAGTACATATGACAATTTATTAGGGTCATTATTTCTTTAATTTATTCTATCCACGATCTACTTTTCATTTTTGCCAATTTAACTTCCTAACTTAGAACAAAAATCTTCCCTAATTTAGATCAACTTTAAGTAATCCCAAAAATAGAGAATCAAAATATCTCTCAAAATTTCTTCTTCACAAGTCATTCATTCATAAAGAACAAAACAAATCCAATTAAAATCAACAACAAATAAATGCATGGCTTATATGGTTGATAAAACAAATTACATTTTTCATCAATTGCAACCCATAGCTTTACCCTTCTTTCATAAAAGAAACTATTGTGTTTTTTTTCCATAGCAGTGCCCTCGTTTTTTTTTTCTACACTTCAATAATGGCACTATGTGCTGGAATGTAAATCATGTGATCAATAGTTCCATTTGGTCGAAAGAAGAAAGATGGATAATGTCAACAAATCGAATTTCACAGCAAATGATTTCTTTTTCGATGAATTGGCCAAATCATGACACATCAATAATATCCTAAGCTCATGAGTGATCGATGCCAATGTCCAATAAATCCTCGGGCTGACACACTCGGTGTCTCCCTCTTGCGAATCAACTATACTCCCGATTGCTTGAACATGCTTCCATTGAAAACTCTACATTTCTAAGTTTCTTTGATAAATTTTTCTTCCTCATAGAGCTAGTTCTTCTCCATCGTCGTCCTAAAGTTCGTAGTCGATCGGTCTGGTGTAGATCTATACGTTGATTGTGGTTTCTTGATGATTCGGTCTTCAATGATAGATTTTGGTTATTTATCTTGATTTATCTGGTTCAACATCAAATCGGATTTCTTATCTTATCTATTCTTGTTTTGATTGCGATTCATGAATCGTTTTGTGGTCATAGAGAGACATCTGAAACGGAAAAAGAAATCCATGAATAACCGTTAGAGTTAGATGGAAAAAATATTGTCATTCTTTTTCCATTCCAGATGTCTATCTATGACCATAAAACAATCCGTGAATTGCAGTCAAAACAAGAAAAACCCTTCACAGATCGCTCGTAAGTACAACTGGGCCAATAATCGTTATGCCCCTATAGTTACATCTAACTCCTTAAGTACCACTAATCCCTCTAATGAACATAAGTTATAGTCCTACTATGACTGAGTCCTCTCTTCCAAAGAGAAGCATTGGCCACTATGTTCAAGCCTCAGAACCAGCCCTTAAGGGAGCCATCTATCTACTTACCTCTGCTTCGGGGAAGGAGTGAATTCCATCTTGTGTAACTGAGTTCCTAGTTCCCAAATCAGACAAGTCCTAAAAAAGGTAGGCATGTTTAGTTGGCAATCTGGCCACTCTCACTCATACTAATCAAAAGACCGCCCTTAAAGGCAGGAGTTCCCAAAATACTCAAGATTGAGGTCATGCACCTATGGTCGTTTAGGTGAGATGTAAGTGATGACAGGCAGAAATGCACGTCATTATATGCCTTTTATTTAGATTTATGAGGGCTGTTAAGTAGAATATGCGGCGATTATGTTAGGAATTCATGAGAAAATGAGTTTTTGTCGATCGACATTAAGAATCTCAGCTAACCCACTATTATGCATTATTATGTGTTCAATTGTTTATTTTTTGTAGCAACCGCAGAAAGCGATCGCATGACGAAAGCCAGGCTATCGCAAAGACAACCGCATGCGGGGATTTCTCCATCGTAGAGACGAACGCATATGTTCGATGCATGGATGTTACGACCATTAACCGCATGTGTCCATCGCATAGAAGTTGCGGCGGTCCAAGCGAATGCGGTCATCACATGGGAGAACTGCAGCTACAGAAATAATAACCATAATAGAGGGATGACACGCAAGAGTGGTGGAATGCGTTTGGATACTCATAGAACAAGCATGAACACCAAATCTCGGGGAGTATCAAAAGGTGATGTTGACATTTCACTACCACGCGTTAGCAGCAGAGATCCAAAAGGACCATCGGTCCAGAGTGTCAGATTCAAAGCAGGTCCACATTATGTTTTGTCGGCGATCAAAGCTCTATAAAATAGAAGCCGTAGAGTAGAATTTCAAATTACCAAAAGCCTTTCTGCCTGAAGGCAGATCCTTGTGAATCCAGACCAAAGCGTGAGAAGATAGCTTGAAGAGTTCTTCATCCCTTCAATCATTCCGAGTGACAACCAGCTCGAGAGAGTCTAAACTCCAACCGCCCATCATGGCACTATGGCAGCCTTGATACACATCTACTGGAAGCAGAACATTGCTTCCAGCTGGCCCGAAATTTCTCTTCTTTCACTTGTATTGTATTACATTTTGGCTTAAGGAAATTAATACAATTTGTGATCAAATGCATTTCTATATTTTCCTTCGATTCCATCTCCATCTTCATTTACTTTAGCATCATTTTACTTTTCATTGCATCACTAAGTGAGATTGGCTAGAGTATCGCGCATACTTAATAATGCGACATAAGGATAGGAAGCGTGTAGCAAAACACCGGGAGGTTGTGCGTTACGTGAGTATTTTGAGAAAACCTTATTTGCTTAAGTTTTGTGAAGCTGTAGCAACGCTTGTCTATAAGCGGACGCAATGCTTGTCTATGAGTAGAATCAGCAGCAACTAACTACCCGGGAGGGTAAGTAGCTGATCGCATTAAGCAATGTAAGCAAGTGTTCATTAGAGATAGGAATAATCTTACGTCACCAATGTTTATGTGATTACCTTGTCTTATGCATGCGACCATCACCCCTTTAGAGCTACTCGAGAGAGAGTTTAAAGAAATAACCTAAAACTTGAGAGAGTTAGGTTAGAATCTAGGCTTGAGAGAGCTAGATTAAGATTGCATAAGCAAGAATGGAGACTTAGGAATAAGTTATGTTTGCTATTATACATCGCGTGCATCTTCGTCAGATGTATATAACATGATCGCATAAGTTTGTGTTGGCAGGGGTTACCTTTGTGGTCAAGCTTAGGATTGCGATGAAGACATCCTCACCATTTTATCTATTTTTCCATGCATTTTACTACGCGTCAACCGTTGCCGTGTCTCTACCTCTCAGTCTATTAGTTAGGATTAGGAGTAGTGCTTAGCCTTCAACCTCAAATTCTTTTATTCTTCGTCGCAACACATCACCTCGTATAACATTTAGCTACAAGTCCTTGAGTTCGACCTCAGATCACCCGAGAAACTTGCTATCTCGTTATACTTGGCGAGAGCGCAAGAAAACTTGTGACAGGAACGCATGGTCATTGCATAAGAGATCAACGCATACATTCCATTCCAACGCATGAGAACCAACGCATAACCTAAGACATGCATCACATAAATTACGCTCCCTAATATATGTCACTAGTAAGTCTCCAGTATCAACGATGTTATATACAGAGACGAATCATCTTGTGTTCCAGTCTTATACAAACTCTTTGTATAGGACACCCCCGCTCGCATGTCTCCACATGAATGGTCAGGATCTACCATCTGTAGTAGTTCACAATACTAGTAACCCTCTACAAAGCGGGTCGTATCCGTAGTGTCACCAGGATCAAGTATCTCTTCTTAATCCTTATACTACAAACCTTTTTAGGTTATCGCTTAACGCATGATCCACTTGTATATCTCACATACATGCTTAAGTTTACATACAATAACCATGGAGCTTTGTTTATTGGATATGAGTAAATGCAAAATTAAATAAGTCTTATTTTATTTATAACAATGTGTATAAATTACAAAGTACGAGACTCTAGGAGAATTAGGACACCAATCCCAACAATCTCCCACTTGTCCTAATGCCTCGGGAGACTAATGTACAATACAAGATAAATACATGTACAATATACTATAATCTAGGGCATACCCCAGTATCATCTCCCACTTGCCCTAGACAAGAGCTGCATGTCCCCCAGACCCAGACTCTCCAGATGACCCTCGAACATTTTAACCATGAAAGCCTTTGTAAAGGGATTAACAACGTTATGCTCGGACGTGATCTTCATGACTATCACATCACCGTGATGTACAATCTCCCCAATCAAGTGGTATTTCCGCTTTATATGCTTGCCTCGACGATGACTCCGAGGTTCCTTCGAATTTTCCATAGCCCCGTTGTTATCATAATAAAGAGTGATTGACAAATCCATATTTGGAACAACTTCCAAATCTGTAAGGAATTTCCTCAGCCAAACAGCCTCCTTAGCTACTTCATAAGTAGCTACGTATTCGACTTCCATATTGGAGTCTGCGATGCATCCTTGCTTGATGCTTCGCCAACTACAGCCCCTCCATTCAGAGTGAACACTGACCCCAATGTCGATTTACGAGAATCTCTATCGATCTGAAAGTCAGAGTTTGTGTATCGTGTAAGGATCTAATCCTTATCTCCATACATGAGCATGTAGTCCCTCATTCTCTGAAGATACTTGAGGATCGTCTTGACCGTCGTCCAGTGATCTAACCTTGGACTGGACTGATAATGACTGACAGTCCCTACTTTATAGCAAATGTCGGGTCTGATACACAACATTGCATACACTAAGCTTCCAACAGTTGAAGCAGAGGAAATCCGTCTCATTTCCTCAACATTTTAAGGTGTCTTAGGACATTGATCCTTAGACAAAATGATTCCATGCCTAAAGAGTAACAAACCCCTCTTGGAATCCTGCATCTTCTACCTGATCAACATTTGATCGATGTACAATGCCTGAGACAAGGCTAACCTCTTGTTCTTATGATCCCAAATGATCTAGATCCCTAGAACATACTGTGCTTCACCCAAATCTTTTATTTGGAATTGGGCAGCTAGCCACTTCTTAATGTTAGTCAGATACCCTACATCATTCCCATTGAGTGGTATATCATCCACATACAGTACCAGGATAACTACTGAGTTGTTGATGATCTTCTTGTAAACACAAGGCTCATCAACATTCTGATCAAAGCCAAATGGCTTGACTGTAGTGTCAAATCTAATATTCCATGATCTAAATGCTTGTTTCAGCTTATAAATGGACCTATTAAGCTTGCAAACTCTTTACTCTTGATCTGGAACTACGAACCCCTCTGGTTAAGCCATGTAGATGGTATCCTTAAGATTACCATTAAGAAAGGCAGTCTTGACGTCCATTTTCCATATCTCATAATCATAAAATGTGGCTATAGACAGAAGTATCCTGATAGACTTGAGTATGACAACAGGTGAGAAAGTTTCCTCATAGTCAACTCCTTGAACCTGGGTATAACCCTTTCCCACGAGCCTAGCTTTAAAGATTTGCACCTTTCCATCTACACATCTCTTTCGCTTATAGATCCACTTACACCTTATAGGTCTTACTCCATAAGGCAGATTCACAAGCTCCCAGACATTATTGAAGTATATAGACTCTATCTTCTAGTTCATGGCTTTAATCCATTCATCCTTGTCAACATCCTCCATTGCTTTCTTAAAAGACAATGGATCCTTGACCCCATCATTAGAAATGACGTTCTGGGCTTCAGTCAAACCCATGTAGCGATCTGGTGGGTTCATAACCCTCCCACTACGTCGAGGCAGTCTCAACTCTTGAGCTAATTGACTAGATGTACCAACCTCAACAACTCTTGTTGATCTATCGGCCTATTCAACAACTCTTGTTGAACCCTCGGTAGTCTCAATCTCACTAGAAATCTCACGTAGAAAAAGCTTACTTCATGGTTTATGATCTCTTATGTGGTCTTCTTCCAAGAAGATAGTATTTGTAGAAACAAACACTTTGTTCTCACTTGGATCATAGAAGTATCCTCCCCATGTTTCCCTGGGGTAGCCTACAAAGAGGCAAACATTTGAACGCGGTTCCAACTTCTTTAGGTTAGTCACGCACACATGGGCTAGACACTTCCAAATCCTGAAGTGGCGTAAACTACCTTTACGACCTCTCCACAACTCAAAAGGTGTTTCAGAAACACTTTTCGTCAGAATGTAGAATGCAGTCTCCACTGCAAAACCCCAAAATGAGTCTGGAAGATGAGCATAACTCATCATAGACATAACCATGCCAAACAAGATTCTGTTTCTCCTTTCTGATACACCATTCTGCTGAGGTGTACCTGGGGCCAAGAGTTAGGATGTAAACCCATGTTCTATCATATAGTTCTGGAATTGGAGATCCATATACACTCCACCATGATCATATCTTAGTGTTTTTATCTTCTTACCTAACAAGTTTTCTACTCCAACCTTATACTCCTTAAACTTTTCAAGGGCTTCAGACTTACGTTGCATTAGGTAAAGATACCCGTACCTTAAATAATCATCTATGAAATAGATGAAATATTCATGCCCACCTCGAACCCTAACATTCATCGGACCACAAAAGTCAGAATGTACAAGCTCCAAGGCTTCCTTGGCTCTGTAACCTTTTCTAGTAAAAGGTCGTTTGGTCATCTTGCCTTCAAGGCATGATTCACACACCGACAAGGAGTTTTCTTCTAAACTCTTTAGACGTCCACTTTTCACCAATTGCTCAATCCTATTGAGGTTGATGTGACTTAACCTTAGATGCCAAAGATGGGTGTTTTCCTTAGGAGACACCTTTGGTCTTTTAGTTGTTGGCGTACTGAACATTTCAGTATTAAACAAGGCTTTTATGACTAATGGCCTTAGTACATATAAGTTACTTTCCATTGAACCAAAAAAAATCTCCATTCCATTCTTGAAAATAAACACTTTATTCTCAGAAAAAGAGACGGTATAACCTTGTTCAATGAGACAAGAAACCGAGATAAAGTTCCTCTTGATATGAGGAATGAAAACATTATCCAGTAACAGATAATGTTTCTTGTCCAAAAATAACTTCAGCCTGCCTAGAGCAACAACTGAAACAACCTCACCAGTACTGACTCGAAGAGTCATCTCTTCTTGTGGCAACGTTTGCCAGGAACTGAATCCTTGGTAAGACGAACTGACGTGATTAGTAGCACCTGAATCTAGGATTCAGGCAGAATCATCATTCTCTACCAAATACGTCTCCAAGACCAATAAATCAGATTTACTACCTTTAGACATCGTCCTCTTTTGAAGAGTAGTGGGATCAGTATCAAAACCGAAATAAGCTTCAAGTTCCATGTCAAAGAACACTTCTCTTCCATGAAATTCAACAGAGTTAGCAAAAATTGCTTTCTCTTCCTAGAGTTTAACTTGGGAACTTGGACTACTTGTTTTGTCATCCATCCCTTTGTGCTCGAAGAGTAAGAACTGACGTTCAAACACATCTTGTAATGCATCCATGATCTCGCGTGCAATGATCATGTTCTCAACCCTTTTGGTCAAAGCATCAGGATACTAGCCAATATGTGAAGTCGGGCCAATGAATTAGCTTTCATCCACACATCATATGTGTTACAAACACTTCGCAGTGCATCAAGGGTCGGGACTTGAGGACATTCTTCAACCATGATAAATTCGAGGTTGTTTACCACGAAATACATTTTACAAGACTCTTTCCACTGTATGTAATGGTTAAATTGAAGGCTTTAAACAGAAATACTAACATGTTGCTGAAAACAAAAACACATTGACCTATGTTAGGTTTTAAGCAAATACCCGTTGAAAAACATACAACATCCAATAAGGTTTAGCAAAACTAACATGAACTCCGTGTGACATCTAGTTTCGCAATGATGCTTCAAAGGTTTAGGACAAAATTCGCTGAAGAGAGGTCAATTATCCCTCCTCTGAATTGAGAAGTTCTCAACCAACCATTAATACCAGAAAAACTCTTGTTCCTATAACGACTAGCCATCATTGATTTGGTCAAGAGATCATTAACTTACTTAACAATCTCTCGTAAGTGTGACCCACCATTTTAGGCCCTAGAGATCTGCCCCAAACAACCAGTCCGAAGGAAAAATATCTTATTAGAGCAAAACCTAAAGCGACCCTATCCATTTCTGGATTTCACCTTGATCTTGACCAACTACACAAAACCCATCTGAAGGGAGACGCTCCCAGGGCGCCACGAGGGTGTACAAAATGATCTCACGGTACGAACCAATAATAGAAACTGTAGGACGTGTTGACACACACTCTTTACCCACTTACTATAAACATTCTCTTTGTCCACCTTGATATTGACTCATGCAAACACCATCCAAAGGGAGATGCTCCCAGGGCACCACGAGACCAAGTATGAATCTAACGGCATGAACATTCAGAGAGAAACGTGAGTGGAATCGTTGACATGTCATATACATCTCTTCCTCCCACTGAGTATTTTATAACCTAGGGTTTAGTTTACTTAGAAAAAACACGACTAAGAATTTTAACTAAGTGACTTTTTAGATTTTCCCAAGAGTAATATTTACCTTGGATAATTAAAAAACTTTTGATCATCATCCATTAAACTCTTTAGCGGAGTCTTTGACCAACTGTCGCATACTTGCAAAAAATCTATCTAATTCACCTTTCCAGGTAGGGGTGTTCTCTTTCCGTCAGCTTAAGTACCCCAACTTAGATAGAACCCACCTTAGACAAAAGGTCCTTTATAGATAGATTAAATACAATTTTAATCTGTTATGCCAATCAATTTAATCCTATTAAACCGATTTAAAAAGATTAAACTAGGTTGCTAATTCCATTAGAACCTTTGAACTTAAGTCTATCTCAATCCAATTTTAAAACCCTTTTAAAACATGAGTTTACCCTAAGTCCGCATGCAACTCTTACTTATCAATTTTAGTTATAATTTCTATTATAACGCTTACAACAGAAACAACCAAAACCATTCACAACGCAAAGCTAACACGTACAAGGCATTCATAACTTTTATAAACAGCCTAAATGTCATGCTCCATGCATTGTTCATTCATTGCTACCTTTTTATATAACTCTTATACAAACAAGAAACGAACCAAGCAAAACATGCTTTCATTCACCCTTATACTATAATGCTTATAATATAAAGATTATGTATGAATATGATTACTACATGCATATATATAACTCTTATATTTCATGATGCATGCGTATGCTCTCTTGTAATTTCATCATGCCATATTATAACTCTTATAATACATGATGCATGAATAATTGCACAACCTAAAGTGGATTTCAAATCTATATGTCAAACACTTTTCCATATAAACCACATATATCTCATGTATATTAAAAAAAAAAATTGACGAACGGAAAAATTGCCACAAATCCTCAAAAACTAAAGCTAACTATTACAAAAAACAAAGAGTTTCCGGTTCAAACAGGCGAACTAGATCTTGAACCATCCGGTCGAAGTCCGCGTCTCCACTGATCGTGTACCAAATTTCCCCGTGATTGTCTACACGAAAGAGTAAACACTTTACTCAATTGTTTACCTACGCTTCCAGAGCTAAAAGATCATTTAGCAATGATTGTATACCTTTGAACTATGCAATGAAGCACGAGGTACGTGATCGTGTAGTGCACTTCGCAACACAAGCCTTATCGGTCGTCTAAACGACTACGATGCGGTGAAGCACTATCGTCTAAACGATCGCTGAGCAAGCGCCTTCCTATCGTATATCGCGTGATCGTGTAGTCAGTGACTATGCGATGAGGCATGCTAACTAAATGATCGTTTAGCGCACGTCTTTTACTAAACGATGAGCATCAAATGCTCCCATTTTATCATTTACCTCCAGCGTCTACGGGATCGGGCAACCAATGCTACACGATAGAGTAAACAATTTACCCCATCATTTAGCATTAGCTAAATGATCGTTTAGTAAATACTACACAATTGTTTAGTTAAATCCCAACGATCATTTACCTGAGGCTACACGACACGACCAACTCTTGGTCTTCTTCTTCACTAAGAACCGCATCTCCATGGTTTGAAACTTCATCACGAACGACTCTACAAACTCAAACACTTTAAATTACAGACTTGATTGCTTGTTAATTATGCCCAAAAACATAGGGGCCCTTACAAATTAACACTTTGTAATTTAAAGAAAGCTTTAAACAGAGGCAATTAAACTCATAAACATTCATCAACACCATCCACAAAACCCACCACGACTATAAAAGAAGTTCAAAATAGAAGTGAACTTTGGAATATCAGAACAACCTGTTTCTAATACCAATTGAAGAAAATAAGACATGAGGATTTCCATGAGTAGCAGAATGATTGTTCCAAATTTCAATCATATTTGAACAACAACAATTATAGTCAACAAACGAAAATAAATAGGCTATGCACAAAACGAAATTATAGTATGCTTTTTTATAAGATTAAGGGATAGAATTAACATACCTTTGAAGACTCATCTTCAATCTCCCTTGATCACGAACGTTCGAACAGACTCCAATACTGCAACACATGAATGCTCGAACTCAGCGATCTCCAAAACCACGAACAACGATAACCACCACACAAACACCACGAACTCAATGAACGACCTCCAAAAGCCTCGACTATGTCAAGTTGAGTAGAACACCACTATAATGGCTACCTTGGTATTCTCGGCATGAGAATCCAGAAGTGTGGGCTTTGTATGGACTTGGTTAGAGGACGATACTGGAGGAACAATTGTGTAAACGATTGAGCAAGTGGGAGATGAAAAGGTCTATCATATAGACGATGCTCAATTGTTTAGAAGAAGTTGTGCGATCGTTTAGCAAAAGATTCGCTATCATTTAGCTAATCGGCCAGTTGGTGAACTATCGTATAGTATCACTCCACGATCGTCTAGTCTTTCTTCAGCTATTGTTTAGTGAATCTCATTCACTTGACAACCACTGTGAGTTATTCCGAGAATAGATACTCTAAATTCATCAACAACTAAATTTAAGAAAATATTTCTCCTTTTATCTCACAGTTACCATAAAACTACCAGTACCCTCCCACTCAATTGGTTATTAGAGAAAAAGAGATAATTATCCAATATTTAACATTATTATAAATATATATGATAACCAACTTACCATACTATATTTATAATTTAGAGTTTTAATATTTCATCTCATGAAACATATAAACCTTAGCTCTTTTTCTATTTCATGGTACTTAATGTAAATCTCATTTACATTAATCCTCCACTTGATGTCTTTCATACATCAGACCGATCATATCATATTAATCGAATCACCTCTTGTTAATTTGAACATTTCAAATCAACACCAAGAACTGATCCTCAACTTGAATCCATTGAGCTACCAAGAGGACCTTATGGACCTGTAGCTCGAAGCTCCAACGGTACGTGAATAACTGATTAAACTCTTTAGTCACAGGATCCACCATCCGTTAACTGCCAGACACTCCATTAAAGACCGACAGCTGAACTCTCCTTACCACAAATATATTATGTGTCCATATCAACCAATCAACAGTGTGATAAACTTTCATAGATCGCTTGTAAGTACAGCTGGGCCAATAACTGTTATGCCCCTGTAGTTATATCTAGCTCCTTAAGTACCACTGATCCTTCTAATGAACATAAGTCATAGTTCTACTATGACTGAGTCCTCTCTTCCAAAGAGAAGTTGTGCACTATGTTCAAGCCCCAGAATCAGCCCTTAAGGAAGCAATCTATCTACTTATCCCTACTTCCGGGAAGGAGTGAATTCCATCTTGTGTAACTAAGTTCCCAACTCCCAAGTCCCCAAAAAAGTAGGTATGTTGAGTTGGCAATCTGGCCACTCTCACCCATATTAATCAAAGGAACGCCCTCAAAGATAGGAGTTCCTAAAACACTCAGGATTGAGGTCATGTCACCTATGGTTGTTTAGGTGAGATGTAAGTCTCCAATATCAACGACGTTATATACAGAGACGAATCATTTTGTGGTTTGGTCTTATACAAACTCTTTGTATAGGACACCCTTACTCACATGTCTCCACATGAATGGTCAGGATCTACCATCTATAGTAGTTCACAACACTTGCAAACCTCTACAACATGGGTCGTATCCGTAGTGTCACCAGGATCAGGTATCCCTCCTTAATCCTTATACTATAGATCTTTTTAGGTTATCACTGAAGGCATGATCCACTTGTATATCTCATGTACATGCTTAAGTTTACATACAATAACCATGGAGCTTTATTTATCTGATATGAGTAAATGCCAAATAAAATAACTCTTATTTTATTCATAACAATGTGTATAAGTTGCAAACTACAAGATTACAGGAGAATTAGGACACCAATCCCAACATTAATATGGCTGGTATCGACTTTTCCTATAGGGAAATCTCATATAGTAAACTTCTATGCCAGCCTGCTTCCTCACTAGTCGTTGCTAGTGCTATCATTTCTGGCTCCATCATAGATTGGGTTAAAATAGTCTGTTTCTTGGACTTCCAAGAGACAACTCCGCCTACTATATTAAATATATAGCCACTTGTATCCTTTGAATCATTCGAGAGGGAGTTCCAGTCAGCATCGCTAAACCCTTCCAGGACAGCGGGAAACTTCTGATAATGTAGTCCTAGGTTTTAAGTTTTCTTCAAGTACCTCATAACCCTTTCTATAGCATTCCAATGATCTATACTAGGTCTTCTTGTAAACCTACAAAGTAATCTTACAACATAAACTATATCCGGCCTAGTGCAATCAGCAACTTATCTAAGATTGCCTATGATGCTCGTATACTTAGATTGATTAACACTGTCACCAGTGTTCTTGAACAACTTAACACTAGGGTTATAAGGTGTACATGTTGATTTACATTCAAAGTAATTATATTTCTTTAGAATCTTTTCTACATAGTGGAATTAAACCAAAGAAATTCCCCTTTCATACCTAGTCACTTTTATGCCTAAGATTACACTTGCTTCTCCTAAGTCTTTCATGTCGAAGTTTGCACTCAATGTAGATTTTACATCATTTATGACGTGCACGTTCGACCCAAAGATTAACAAATAATCTACATACAGATACGAAAATGGTGCAGAGATTATTTTCAAACTTATAGTAGATGCATTTTTCACTTTCATTAACCTTGAAACCTTTATATAGAATTAGGTTATCAAACTTTTCATGTCATTGCTTAGGAGGTTGTTTCATACCATAGAGTGATTTATCTAGCTTACAAACCTTTTTTTCTTAACCATGGACTTTAAAACCCTCAGGTTGTTTCTTGTAAATTTCTTCTTCAAGTTCACCATTTAGGAAGGCGATCTTTACATCCACCTGATGTACTACGAGGTTATAAAGGGCAATGAGAGAAAATAAAAAATGGATTGAGGTAATTCTAGTGACAAGGGAGAATGTGTCAAAGAAGTCTATGTTTTCTCTTTGTCTAAAACCCTTTGCCACTAACCTGGCTTTAAACTTGTTAACTGTTCCATCCGTTCCAAACTTCTTCCTTAGGATCCATTTGCACCCTATTGCCTTGCAATCTGAGGGTAGGTCTACTAAGTGCGAAGTCCTATTTGACTCAAGAGAGTCAATCTCGTTATTTATATCTTTTTACCATAAGTTGGCATTTATAGAGGACATGGAAACTTTTAGGTCTTTAGGATCTTCTTCTATGTCATAGATCTTGAAGCCATCCCCAAAATCCTTGACGGTTCTAGTTCTTTTACTTCTTCTAGGTTCTGGGTCGGCTTCTTCTATAGAGGTAGGATTTCTAACTCAGGTTAGACTATTAGATCCTGAGCCCCCACTATTTCTCAATTTAAAGGGAAATCTATCCTTAAAGAAGTCAGCATCAATTGACTTAATGATCACTTGATTTACTAGGTCATAAAACCTCTAGGCTTTATATTTATGGCATAACCTATAAAGACACATTCATAGGCTCTAATAGCAAGCTATCTTCTTTTAGGGTTTGGAATTCTTACAAAGGCTAGACATCCCTAAGTTCTAAAGTCTGACAAATTTGATTTCTTATTCTTGAGGGCGCAAGGTGAAGTTGGGTTTTTAGACTTTGGTATTTGTAATGCTAAAAATGTGTTCCTTATTATGCATGCACTATGCCATAAACTTGACACGGTGTTTTATATCTTTAAAGTCTTTTTAATCTTTATCTTTAAGCATGTGGACAAATATGAATATGAATGAATGAACATGTATATGCGTTAAAGAGACTTTATACGATACTACTTTTAAATATATGCATTGTTAATGATATGCTTGTAGTATGCAATAGAGTAATGTGTGTCACAAGTTTCCTTGCGCTGAAACCAAGTATAATTCTAACGCAAGTTTCTCAGAATAATTTGAGGTTGAACACAGGGATTGTTTTCGTTAATGCGTTACTTTTGTGATACATGCGACCGGTTTTTATCAATGAATACAGAATTGGGTTTGTACAGGAATATAAATTGCGATAAAATAAAATTGTGTTGATAAAATAAAATTGCGTTAATAAGTAAAATCTTAAACTAATATGATACAAGATACAAGATACATGATACATGAAACTGAGGTTGAGACTGACTGTGAAGTTATACAAAGGATCATGGTATGCGATGGCAAGTCTTTATGGATGAATCAGAAATAGAAAGAGTACATAGTAAAAACATCGCAAGTTCGTTAATTGCGTTAAAGATGCAATTAAGGTTCCGCTTTCCCTTGGCATACATCTCTCGATGATCGGCCACGTTCCCATATCTCTATGGTGAAACAGGGATGAACGTGATGAACGCAAGGTTGCTTCCATCTCTGGAAGTACTTCTCGCTTTAGTTAACGTACTTCCAACCCTCTCTCGATAGGCGGAAAATAACATCTTCACTTCTACTCTCACAGGTGAGGATGCCATCGAGCATGCTTTAGCTAAACTCAATTATTTCCTTAACACAAATTAATTTACTTGCTTAATTCTTGCTAATTACCCAGGGAATTAGAAAAACATCATGGAGAAAATGGATTATGGATGAACGGAAATAGATAGAGAGATGATAGTGGTAATGATCAATAACATTTAATACTAGGATTAAGCGTTGAGATACATGGTGTGAATGAAAGATTAAAAAGATGAATGCAGACGATGAAATAGAGATGAGAAATAAATACAGAAAGAGTGTTAACATCTTGACACGGATCTGAATGGAGATTATGCTTTCCGGCGTGAGAAAGTGGTGGAGAGGAAAGCTTCCCTCTCAGACTTGCTTTCCCAATATAAGTGACCTTCGCACAGAGCTTCAACTACGGGGATTGGAAGGATTCTTTGCCCAGAGACTTACCTCTCGGCCTTGTCTCGTGGTTCTTCCCGGATCTACTCTGGACAGCCGCCTCAGACCAGTCTCTCTCTCAGAATCAATATATGCACATCTCTATGTATACAAGTATATCTTTCAATGAAATTGCAGAAGCTATTTATAGGCGAAGCTTGATTTTTTGCATTGTGGTCCCCACTTTTAGGTTAAGGTAGCTCCTGAAATGGAGTGAATATTCCTTCTGTTATGCAATCAATCCCGTCAGAAATGCACAACTAACAGCTGTACACTCGTCAGAACCCTCCGCAAATGCGCTGCTCTTTACATCTTCGAACTATCGTCGCATACGGTGTTGTTTTTTATTACCGCATGCGGTTGAAATTGTGTTGATCGCTAAGCTCTTGATCGATTGTCGCATGCGCGCGTAACTGCATTGATCATCTTCTCATTCTTGATTGATGGGTGCAATGCCACGTAGATGCATTGTTCATTTTATCTTTGAGCCATGAACGCATGTGGTGACTGATTTCCTGCAAAACAGAACTGAAACATTCTATTTTACCATCGGAATGGTGTTAATGGGTGTATTGACGACATTTTATAATTCTCGCATTTCTTAGCCAATTTCTATATTATCGACACAACTTTTCTTTCTTTTAGCCGCAATATCTAAATAAAACAATATAAATAACTTATATTTCTACAAGTTATCACACCCCCAAATTTAGATATATGCTTGTCCTAAAGCATATCTTCACTAAGGCAATATTACTCAATTCCTATCCTAAATTTTATGTCGATTGGTTGCTTCGAATGTTCCACTTAAGCAACATTACTTAATAACACAATTTCTTTCTATCCTTGATAATTCATAACAAAGCCCTAGTTTATTCTTTTCTACGACAAATCTCAAAAATTCCTTTCTTGTTTTGAAAAGAATGTTTACCTCTTCTTGTAAAAACAACTTGGTATGACTTGAATGCGGTGTTCAAATTTGCGTCATTTATTAGAGCAAATTGATCATGGTTACACCCTTTGTTTTGGCCTGTTCCCACGGGTGTCATGCGAACATTCAACTACGGTTATGTACTAATCTCAACTTCAACTCCTGATTCTCAACTAAGTTTAACTTTTGCTGGCCAAAGGAGTTGTCTCTTATGCTCTTATTTTTCTTTTTCTCATTTTTCTCTTTTCATATTGTGTCGTTCTTGGAAACCCACCTTCGTTTTGGCTTGCTCCCACAGGTGTCATGTGAACATCCAACTACAAGCAGGTTCCTTTCACGACTCAACTCTTATCAGGTTGGGATTTTGATTTTCCCTTGCACTGACATTGGAGTTTGTATGAATTTTTTTTTTATGATAATGAACACAATTTCTCAATGACCGCATCCAATTGATCATATCTGCTCAGACCATCCCCACCCCCAAATTTAGAGATACGCAAGGTCCTCATTGCGTTGTTTTGGACAGAATAGACAAACACTTAGTCAAAATTTTGAAAAGAAGGTTTGAGCAGAATTTTGAAGGATAAAAGGTAAAGCAGTGCTATTGCTACGAATTATCTGAGTGTTAGTGAAAAAATACAAAGTGTGGGAAATGTTTCTAAGGGCATGCATATTAGTCGTCATGGCAGCGCAATGAATAACGTAAAATAAAAGATAAAGAATATTGGATTACTTGACAAAGGATGATAAAGAAGAGGCTAATGCATACGAAAAGAATTGCTACTCAGTTGTATTAAAAATTAACCAATATACAAGGAATTACAAATAAAGCAATACAAAATTTTAGCATGTACAAAGAATCAAGTAATGACTTCTATACATAGAAAAATAATGAATGGAGTAAAAATAAAAGAATGACCGCAAAAAAAATTGTAGAATTATTGAGGATGAGTTTCAGGTGGAGGATTTTGATGAGGTACACGATGAGCTTCTTCAAAGTGCAGATGTTGCTGAAGATGCGGAGGCACCATGGGACCATGTAGATATGTTGTCAAAAAGTTGAAATATTCATGGTTGCGCTCTGCTAGTTGCCTTTGGTTCAGGTGTATCGTATAAATATTGCGTTTAATATTGATTAAAACTTGCCTTGTCGTATCAACACTGCGTTGCAATTCTGCTTGTCGCTCGTATACCTCAGTTATTCTCTGGCAGAAAAAGTCAAGTTGATGGGAGAAGAGAGAATGCATATCAGCAAGTTCAGCAGCTAAGGAGGCAATGGTGGGATGTGTCTACGATGTTTCGCCATCATCGTTTTGGGGTTGGGCAGAAGTGCCTTCACCCAAATCGCGTGGGTCATCAACATGCGGCGGTGGAGGGGAAAGTTTTGGTGATGATGAAGGGGATGATGGAGCTACTGAATATGCGGTTGGTGAATCAGGAGCAAGGAGAAGGTTGGTAAAATGTTTGGGAAGTGGGGAAGGAGTTTCTGCAAGAGGGCTAAAGGCTGTCTCTTATACACATCTAGATGTGTATAAGAGACAGGGATCACCAAAGGTAAAGGGTTCATAGGTTCTTGATCTTGCGTTGATGATTCTTGGACTTTTTCCTTTCCTTTGTCATCCTTGCGTTGTTTCTTTGGCTTTGGTTTTTGCAGTGCATTTAAATCGATGATGGGCCTCTTCAATGGGAGCTCGGGCCAATGCGAGGAATCCTTGAGGAGCGTCCTCAAAATCTTGATGTTTATGAGGCCATGAACTTCTGGCATTGGCTCATCCTCAATACCTACACCCAATGATAGGCATAAGCTTGAAACTGTCCAAGGGAAGAAATACTAACCTCTTATATGCCCCACCAAACCTCGAAGTTGTCTTGCGATCAACTGGCCCATATTGATTGGAATGTCGCGTGCGATGCAATATGCGGCCATGACTCTATCCCTTGAAATTGACTTATCATGAGAAGTTGGGATGAGTTGCCGTTTAACCAAATATACCCAAAGTCACGCCTCTAGAAGCAATGTCTTGGACGCCAGGGTTCTGATGCCTTTTAAGGAGACCGACCACTTAGTGCCCAGTTGCGTTAATATCTTCAACGCATCTTCCATCTGTTCCTCTATAAGATCATCAATGATTTTATTACCCGATGCATCCAGAATATCCTTCATCAGATCTAAGTCATTGATGTCCTTTGCGCTGAAAGACACCACTTCCCCATTCATGGTCATCGCATCTTTGGTGCCAAAGAGTCGTCCATTGTAGAAGTCATGCACTACCGTTGCGATGACGATAGATGGGCATTGACAAAATGTTTCCCATCCATGTTCCAGTACAACACTTATGATCAAGTCCGGTAGTGGCGTTGGCACAGGGAAAAATCCCATCTCCATAAACATGTCGTCATTTTCTTTCTTCTTCGATGGATGTCCCTTGGCCAATGCGGGCTCACTACTTTCCGCTACTGCTTTGCCCTTTTCTTTTGTCAATACAAGGCGAGATTTTTGTTTTTGTTTCCTTTCCCTTTCCTTGCATTGTTCTTCCTTCTCCCACTCTGCAATTTCTTTGCCCTTCTTCTCTCTTATGCACTGAACATTTGCTCGACGCCTCTTCTCATTCTCTTCCTTCTTTTTCCTTTCTTCTTCTTCCTCTTCTCTTAACTCTCTTTCAAATTCTCTTTCAAACTGCTCTAAGGCCAGCAAAATGCGTTGTTCTTCCTCGAGCCTTATTCTTTCCTCTTCTGTCGATATTTCGTTGTTGCGGCGTACCTCTTCCTCATGTAATTTCCTTCTTAAATCGCCTTCTACGATGATTTGTTGTGCCCGCAACATCTTCTCTTGCTTCTCTTCCTCCTCTCTTCTTCTCCTCTCCTTTTTCTCTACTGCATCTTGCAAAATTGGTGGATCGATTTTTTACCCTTGCGGCGCATTCTCCTTGCAAAGCCGCATAAGGGGGGTGATGTCTAAATCTTCTCCATCATCAGTCGCAACCGTTCTTATTTGTGTTATTTCCCCCTCGGGTTGCGCTGATTCCCTTTGTTGCGCTGACTCCCCCTTATCCACCCTTGCGGAGGTGGATTCTCCGTCGATTTTTGGGCTCTCAGCCCTTTTTCTCTTCTTTTCCTCCTTCTTCAGGCACTTCTCTTTCCGCCTGCGTTCCTTCTTCTCACTCGTCCTTCTTTCTTTCTACTTGATTGGATGGGCTTCCTCATCCCCTTCAGCCCTCTTCTCTTTGATCTTCTTCTTCATCTTCTTCTTTGTCTTCTTCTCCTTAGCCATTTTAGGCTGCTTCTCTACCACTACTTCCTCCAAAGAAACTTTGGAGGGTCCCTCATATGATTTTGCGTGAGCAGTTTCCTTAGGATTCGAGATTGCCAGAGCACTCCTTCTCGATGCTTCCCCATCTCCTCCTCCGAAGGCAGTGGCTAGTTCACAACCCCAGCTTTAGGCAGTCCTTCTTCCTTTTCCATGTTACTAAGTATACTCCTAAACACCTCTCTATCGTCCCTTCTCTTCTTTTCACTTTCAGAAGACATGGTTGGGAGTGGGGCACTCTCCGAGCTCTGCCCCCTTCTAACCTGGAGTGGTCTGACTACTAAAGGCCTTCGCCAAAGTTTTTCGGCGACCCAAGGGATGGGTTGTGGCTGGGCGGCTTGCTGCAAGGATTGCCACCTCTCTTGCAGTGATTTGGGCTTGTGAGGGTGATGAGGGTAAAGAAGATGGATGGGAAGACTGGTCGGCCATGGATGAACTGAGTAAGAAAGTTGGAAAAGTTTTTAGGGTTTTAGGAAGAAAGTTGAAAGATCTGGGTATGCAAAAGCTCTGCTAGGGTTTCTATTTGCAAAAGACTCAAATAGGCTCTCTCAGACGAAGGAAGTGGGAATTTATAGGTTGGGCCTTGATGGGCCCAACGCAAATTCTGCGGTGGCAAGCCTCGAGGTACTCAAAAAGCTTGCCGCCGCGCTTCTCACATTTATGAATCAGTAGAGAAGTACGTCCTTTCATCTACTAAATCATCATTTCCTGGGAAGCCTAAATGATTGGACTACTCTATTTGCAAAAAGAATTTGTCTTTTGTGTTTTATTCGGATGGGCGCAAGGTTAAGAATTACCGTAATGAATCCATCAACGCAAATGCATATTTGTAGAGGACGTGCAACAACGCATGTATCAATGCAACACACCCCTTAACTCAACACATTTCTAGAGGACGGGCACACTATATTTCTATTGCGTCATACTACCTCAACATAGTGCGTTTTGATAAGGACGGGTGAAAAATACATACGAGTGCAACACACCCCTCAGTGCAATGCATTTGGGTAGGATGAACGTAAAGTGTATCTTGCTAGCACAAGATGCACCCATCATCGCAATGCATACCGGATGTTGATTGTTATTATTTTTATTATTTTTTTTTTCATCAATGCAAGTCACAAGGACTTTGCGGTAATCAATTTCTGTTAACCAATCATTCACCAAAATTTAAGGATAACGCATTTAATACAGAAAAGTAAGGAAATTAACGCAAGTGAATTAAATGAGAAGTAATTTCATAAAGCAATGAAAGCAAGTTTAAGGAAGCAATAAATAACAAAATTCATAAAGTAATAAAGAAGGTAATTCAGAAAGCAATTAAACATAGCATTTAGAGATATGGACTGGAAGACAATTTTCCCATGATGAACGTAATCCACACCTCTACAAGCAGACAAGCTTGCCTGCACAATGTCGTCCAGGACATTGTTCTTTCCCGTGAGATCCTGGGGCTTCAGAATTTCTTGGCAGCATTCTAGGTGTTCTATTGCGTAGTTCGGCTGCCAGTTGCCCAACTTGGATCTCCAAGTTTCTGATTAAAGACGCCTGCGACTACATGACAGCATTGTTTTTCTCAATATATTGCTTGAGCAGGGACTCCAATGAATTTTCAGAGGTATTTAAAGAGGATGATTGGTTTTGCGGTTGTCTCTGATGACCTTGATTCTGGTTTTGGTGAAAAGGTGGAGGGTTTCCTCGATTCCCGGAGTTGCTGTTCTGAGGGTTACTCGGCCCACCTTGGTTGTGATTTCCTCTCTAACCAACGTTAGGGTGATTCCTCCAACTGGGATTATAAGTGTTGTTGTACAGATTGTTCTGGATAGCAAACACTTGTTGCAGGTTTGATGGACACATTTCCACTGCATGGCCCCCTCCACATTGGATGCAACTTATTGTGGCCACTTGTGTTCAGGTCGTTGTAAAACATTTCCATCATAACGCAATCAGGTATCCCGATATGCAGACAATTTTTCACCAGTCTTCTGAATCGCACCCAGACGNTAAAACTTATTATCGACATGCTTAGAAAACAATAAATAACAAAGAAAAAGGTTCATACCATATGTCTGAACCTTAAGTAGTGGAAAACCACCCACTGCATGGCCCCCTCCACATTGGATGCAACTTATTGTGGCCACTTGTGCCGGCGCATTGGGTTGCACTGATCCTTAGGAGAGGGCACCTTGATTAAGCACCATCGATTGTAGAAAAGAGGTCACCGTGACCATTTGTGCGGCCAAAGTTTTCATTGTATCCGCAAGTACAATGGCATTATCGTTTCTTCTTCTCTCGGAGCCTCTTCCTCCGTACCCGTCATCTACCCAGTCATCCATATTCTGCGAGATGCGGTCAAGGATGACCTTGGCTTCTGTGTAAGTTCTATCCATAAATCCTTCTGCTGCGAAGGCATCAGCAATAGCTTGCGTTGATCTGTTCAGGTCGTTGTAAAACATTTCCATCATAACGCAATCAGGTATCCCGATATGCAGACAATTTTTCACCAGTCTTCTGAATCGCACCCAGACGGTGTTGAGGGTCTCATTTTTCATTTGCTGGAAGTTTAGCACATCCTTTCGTCTTCTTGCATTGACTGCTGGAGGGAAGAACTTCTTCATAAACCATTCCACCAACTGGTCCCAGGAAGTTATTTCATTTAGCTTCAATGAATGAGCCCACCTCTTAGCCTCATCCTTCAAGGTGTATAGGAAGAGGTAAAGTCTGATATCTTCTAAGGTTACTGATAACTTGTAGAAATACAAGTTATTTATGCCACCTTATCTAGATATTGCGGCCAAAAGATAGTGAATATGTGCTGATTGTATGAAAATTAGCTCGGAAATACAATAATTATAAATTATCACAATTACACCCACTAACATCATTAAGATGGAAGAAAAGGAGATTTCTACTCTGTTTTGTAGGAAACCAAGTCACCGCTTGCGCTCAAGGCTCAAGACGAACTGATCAACGTATCTCTGTCGCATTGCGCCCGTCAATCAACAAGGAAGAGATGATTACCGCAATAACGGCGCAATGCAACAATCGATCCAGAGCTTTATTTCAATTGTATACGGTAATAAAAACAACATCGCATGTGAGCACCTAATTGAAATATGTAGCTGAGCAATGCATAAGCAGAGGATTGCGACACGTGTACAACTAACGGTTGTGCAGATTTGACGGTCTGATTGCATAACAGAAGGAATAATTATTCTTCCATCTTCGGACTTACCATAACAAAGAGTGGAGACCACAAGGCCAGAGTCAAAGATCTTCACCTATAAATATCCCATAGATTTCAGAGAAGAATATGCTACTTGATACGGGGCTAATTGCTGTAGAGTGTTGAGAGAAAGGCTGAGTTGAGTGCTAAACTGAAGAAATCCGAAAAGAAGAAGAGACAAGCCCGAGAGGTGAGTCTCAGTGTATTCTGCCAAATACCCGCAGAGAAGCTCTATGCCCAGATGCCTGCTACCGGTTGAGCAAGCCTGAGAGGGAATCTGATCCATCCAATCCGACAAGCAGACCTCCATCCAAATCGATGCCAAGATGTTGGCGCTTGTTTGTATCTGTTCTATCTCTTTTCATCATTGTATTTCATCTTCTTTATCTCTTCATTCACACACCATGTATCAGACGCTTATAGATATATTGAATGCCTTGATCGCTTTCATATTCCATTCTCTGTCTATTTCCGTTCCCCCGTTAATCACTTTCTCCATGATATCTTCTTAATCCCTTGATAGTTAATATGTATTAAACGAGTAACTTAACCTGTGTTAAAGAGATAAAGGCGTTTAGCTAAGGCATGCTAGACGCCATCTTCACCTGTGAAAGCAAAAGTGAAGATGCCATTCTGATCTATCGAGAGAAGGTTAGAAGAATGCGTTAACTAAAGCGAGTAGTACTTCCAGACATGGAAGCAACCTTGCGTTCATTACGTTCGTCTCTGTTTCACCACAGACATGTGGGAACGTGGCCGATCACTGAAAGGTGTACACTAAAAGAAAAGTGGAACCGTACTTATAGCTTTAACGCAATGAAGAAACTTACATTGTTTATATTAGTTATCTTTCTCTTTTTGTTTTGTATATAAGACTTGCGCTACATTCCACGTCTTTATATACTTGTACAAAACACTCTTTAAAGATTGAAAAACCTAGTCGCATATATCACGAACATTCCGCCATAAACTCAAACAGTCCCTATGTTCGACCTTGGATCACACTGAGAAACTTGCGGTGAAATTATACTTGGTTTCAACGTAAGGAAACTTGTGACAACACATAGCATACTACGAGATCATTCATAATTAACGCATATCTAGAAGTAGTATCGCATCATCTTGTGCATCATCGTATATCGAAATTTTAGCGTTCAACAAGTTTATGGCACCGTCGTCGGGGACTGGTTAACGGTTAGTGTTGAATATTTTTTGTGATATGTGCAGGATAAATCTCTTTGTACTGGCTGTTCAACGCAAAGAGCAGTCTAATGGCTTGTAAGTGTTGGAGTGATCTAGTGATTCTAAGCGGACCTAGAGATCAAGTGTACTATTCGCGCAAGAGTTCATCAGGGCCGAATTAAGTGGTGAAGAAGCATGGCTAATGAAGATATGGCACCCACAAGAAACCAAATGGGAAATTTACCAGCGCAAGATCTAGTTTTTCTTGCTGCTGACCATCATATCCCTATGAGGGATTATGCGGCGCCAGATTTTTATAACTTCTCACCAGGTATTTCAAGACCCATGGTTGAGGGGAATGCAAGCTTTGAGATAAAACCTATTATACTGCAGATGATTCAGAATGTGGGACAATTTAGAGGATTACGAGGAGAAGACCCACACGCTCATTTGACAAATTTTGTAGACATGTGCAGCGTATTCTCCATGCCTAGTGTAACTCAAGAAGGGCTTAAACTATATCTATTCCCGTACACATTGTGGGATGAAGCCAAGAGGTGGGCTTAAGCATTAGGGTCGGGCGAAATTAATGGATGGGTGAAGTTGGTTGATAGGTTCATGAACAAATTCTTTCCTCCATCCGTCAATGCAAAAAGGTGGAGGGATGTTTTGAATTTCGAACAAAAGGGTTACAAAATCTTGAGCACCGCCTGGGTGCGATTCCAACAGTTAGTGAAGAGTTGTCTGCATATCGGGATTCCCGATAGTATTTTGATGGAAACATTTTACAATGGCTTAGACCAATTAGCGCAAGCAGTTGTCGATGCCTCCGCAAAAGGAGGATTAATGAATAAGTCATATACGAAAGCAAAGAACATATTGGATCGCATCTCGCGACATTTGATGAGTGGGTTGATACCGGGCTTGAGGCAAGAGGTCAGAAACAAGAGAGATAGAAAGTGCTGATGTGTCAACGGACATAATGAGCGCACTGGTCGATCAGATGACCACAATGACCTCACTCCTCCAGACGGTGGCTAACCAACAGAGGACTCTCTCTCAAGGATTAGCGCAAGTTAATGCGGTGAATCACGTGGCCGCAATGAATTGCACGTAATGGGGAGAGGGACATTCAGTAGAAGTCTGCCCATGGAATCAACAACCTGTATATACTATCTATGACGAATCATTTGGCAGCATTCACAACCCTGGTTGGTGGGATCAACCAATTTTTGGTTTGGATGAGAATCTCAACCAAGAGAGCCATAGTTTTTACCAATTTAGTTATCAAGAGGATCGAGGCAACCCTCCGGTCTTCACTAATCCGGATGGCAGCCCAAACAATTCTCAAGGTACGCCACCCTGTGACCAACTGTCCTTATATGACATCTCTTGCAGCACCTCGTCTTTAGAGACATCGTTAAAATATTATATTGAAAAGAGCGAGGAAATGAGACAATCGCAAGCTGACTCCCTTAAAGAATTAGAAGAACAAATAGATTAGCTTGCGAGGGAATTAAAGAAGACAACGCCTGGTATGCGGCACGGAAACTCAAGAGTATCGGGGCCCAAAGGTAAAGAATAATGTCATGCAGTGACATTGAGGAGTGGTAGAACAATAGCCCCTATGCCAAAAGTACCAGATGCGGCAACAACACTAGTAGATTTAACTGTTGATGATGACCAGTTGATTAATATTGGAAAAAGTACTAGTTCAGAAGTAAGTTCACCTATAAAATATGAAGCTCTTCAAGACATGAATTCTCAATCAACGCAACCTCTAACTAATGACACACAGCAAGCACAGGACCTCACGAAATAGCCAAGTGAACAAGATATACGGCGGGATCCTCCACCTTTCCCGTCCAGGCTGAAAAAGAAAGATGATAGCATGTAATTTCAGAGGTTTCTGGACGTTGTCCGACAGCTACACATTAATATTCCCTTGATAGAAGCATTAGAGCAGATGTCGAGTTATGTAAAATTTCTCAAGGATATTCTCGCCAATAAGAGAAAGATTGGGAAAAATGAAACAGTTGCGCTAACATATGAGTGCAACGTTCTATTTCAAAACAATCTCCCCACTAAAATGAAGAACCCTGGGACTTTTACATTGCCCTGCACGATAGGAGGGAAGATGGTCGGGAACGCGATGTGCGATTTAGGGGCAAGCATAAATCTGATGCCCTTGTCGATTTTTAAGAAGCTTGATATCAGCAAAGCAAGACCTACCACGATCACATTACAACTGGCCGATAGATCGATAAAGCTTCCTGAGGGCAAGATAGAAGATGTTCTCGTGCAAGTGGACAAGTTTATCTTCCCAATAGACTTTGTCATATTGGATTATAAAGCCGATAAAGAAATCCCTATCATCTTGGGTCGTCCATTTCTCGCCACAGGGCGAGCGCTGATCGATGTGCAAAAAGGAGAATTGACCATTAGGGTCGACAAATTCAACGTACTCAATGCGTTGAAGTACCCAGGTGATATAGAGAACTGCCAATATATCGAGGAATTGGGGGAAGAACATTGGCACGAACCCTTGAAGGAGCTGGAGGAAGCGGATTTTGAAATCGGCGCAATACTGGAGGAGGATTGCGCCGTAATTCATGTAGAATCAAATTTTGAGCCGCTCAAGTTATCTGAACGGACATCACAATGCATTAAGCCATCTTTGGAAGAACCACTTGTGTTAGAGTTAAAGCTGTTTCCCGTGCAGCTTAAGTATGCTTACTTAGGAAGTAACGACACGTTACCTGTTATCATTTCTTCATCGCTGAGTAAGAAGAAAGAAGATGCACTCATACAGATACTAAGAAATAACGCAAAGGCCTTAGGATGGACCTTGGCAAATATTTGAGGAATCAGTCCTTTGATTGTATGCACAAGATTCATCTAGAAGAAGGAAAGACTGGATCAGTAGAAAGGCAATGTCGCTTGAACCTTGCCATGAGGGAGGTCGTGAAGAAGGAAATAGTAAAATGGTTGGACGCAGGTGTCATCTACCCGATATCTGATAGCAGCTAGGTGAGCCAGTGCAGTGTGTTTCGAAGAAAGGGGGATGACAGTCGTCACTAATGACAAGAATGAATTGATTCCCACAAGGACGACTACAGGGTGGAGAATTTGTATGGATTATCGCAAGCTGAATTTGGCCACTAAAAAGGACCACTTTCCACTCCCGTTTATTGATCAGATGTTAGACAGACTTGCAGGGAATGAATTTTTCTGCTTTCTTGATGGCTATTCAGGGTATAACCAAATAGCAATTGCGCTAGAGGACCAAGACAAGACCACCTTTACGTGCCCATTTGGTACGTTCATATTCCGACGCATGCCATTTGGACTCTATAATGCACCAGGCACTTTCCAACGATGCATCATGGCAATATTCTCAGATTACTTGGAGGAGTTTCGTCGAGGTATTCATGGATGATTTCTCAGTCTTCGGCAGTAATTATGACTCTTGTCTGTCTAACCTTGAAAAGGTCTTGAAAAGATGCATGGCAACAAATCTTGTTTTAAACTGGGAAAAATGCCACTTCATGGTGGAAGAAGGAATAGTTCTGGGTCACAAAATCTCTAAGGCAGGATTGGAAGTTGATCAGGCAAAGATCGACACAATTTCCAAATTACCCCCACCAGTGAACATAAAAACACTTAGGAGCTTTCTGGGACACGCTGGATTTTATAGAAGATTTATCCGCAACTTCTCCCAGATCGCAAGGCCCCTAAGTGCATTCCTAGAAGCTGACTGCGAGTATACTTTTGATGACGCGTGCACCAAAGCATTCAACACATTGAAAGATGCGCTCATCTTCGCACCCATTTTGATTGCGCCAAATTGGACGCAACCATTTACACTGATGTGCAATGCTAGCAGATATGCTGTGGGTGCAGTTTTAAGTCAGTGCAAGGAAGGTATTGCATCCTATTTATTATGCAAGTAAAACACTGAATGATGTGCAAAAGAACTATACGACCACAGAAAAGGAAATGCTAGCAGTGGTGTTTGCACTGGAGAAATTCTGACAGTACTTAATCAAAACAAACATTGTGGTGTATACGGATCACTCTGTGATCAAGTATTTGATGACGAAGAAGGATGCAAAACCGAGGCTCATATGGTGGGTGTTGCTCCTGCAAAAGTTTTACCGAGAGATTAAAACCGGAAGGGCACCGAGAACCAAGTCGCAGATCATTTGTCAAGATTAGAGAATTGCGAGGTTCAAGGGACAGAAAAAAATATTGAGGAAAGATTCTCTGATGAGCTACTGATGGCGGTAGACATTAATGTTCCCTAGTATGCGAACATAGTAAACTTCATCATTTGCGGTCAAATACCAGATGACTATACATACCAACAGAAGAAGAAGCTAAGACATGATGCCAAATTTTATTTTTTGGACGATCCTGTCATACTCCACCCCCGACCACCTTCTTAGCCTAGGAAAGGGCGTGACTGCAGCAGTTATCAACCCTTTTATTGACACTTACTGCCTAATAACTCTTGCAGAATAACTCTGATACCAATATACAATTTCATATACAGCAGACCAATTAAGTCAAGGAGGCAAACTACAGCGATCTAAGTAGGCCCATTTTATTATACAATGTAACGTTTATACAACTCCAAGACTTAACAACAAATTTACAAGAACAACTGTAAAACCCTCCGGAAGTGTAACTGTGGCGTGTGGCAGACCTTAACCTTAGCAGCACCTTGGAACTCCTCACCTTTCGCTACCTGGGAAGAAAAAGAAAAACATTTGAAAAGCATGAACTTTAAAGCCTAGTGAGTGATCAGAAAACTGATTCTTATGAAATAGCAGTACCCCATACTTGGGTACTTCTGCTCAGATACCTTCTCAACTATGTTCTTCAGTATCGAGCTACTCGGATACCTTCTCAACCGTCCTTCGGTATCAAGTTTCAAATAAAACTAGTCATAAAATTACTTTCTTTAATAAAACTTAGAAAACATGTCTTTATCTAAAAGATCTTTCTTTAGCACACGGTTTCTTAAAACCTTTTAAATATTTTAGTCACTCACCTTGATCTTTTAGGAACCTTTCTCTCTAGAAGTTCCTTTGTCACCTCGGGCTCCCTTTTGAACCCTAAAATCCAGATTCATATTAACGCTCTGATTACTCATAGTTATAGGCTTTATCTAGAGATACTTCCTTCTAAAAATATGCTCTCAAATATCTCAAGAATCTTACCTCAAAATATTAGCTCATAAATTCTCCACCCCGATTCCTTCGAGCTTTTTCCCCGACAGCCCCACCATGAAAACTAGACTTTCAAAGCTTTCAGGTGGCTTTTGAATCACTCCAAACACATGAGTATATTGGGAGAACTCTTCGTCCCAAATTGATGTTGTTTTCTAGACTTCACTGTCCAATGCGTCCTCTTTGAAGCTCTATGATCGACGCATGGATTTTGCCCTCAACACAATATTTACTCAGCTTTCCCACTCTTCTTACTGTCTTTTTGAAGTGTGATCTGAAAATGAAGTCTTTTGGCCCTATTTATAGGCGTCCAAACCTTCTCCAAATTCGACACCTCTTACTTGGCTGCATGTCCAAGTGTTTCCTCCTCACACTAACAACATAACTCTTTGATCAACGCAATCTAAGTGTCCTTCTCCTATCTAGCCAACGCATGAGCTTCAAATTGCATGTCCTCTGATGCAACCACCTCAAATGCTTAAAGCCTAAGGTTTCCTCCCAAGAAGACACATGGTTTGATGACGTTTTCTATGTGATCTCATCCTTTATATGCGTCCAACTCTTGGATGTTCAACGCATAGTCCATAATCAACGCATAGCAAGCCAACTCACTACCATCGCAATCCAACTTAGACGTCGCAAGAGCCAGCCATCACAAATGCATAGGGTGGCCGCTCATCCTCAACGCATGGCTCACTAGGTACCACCGCAAGGCTTGCTCGGCATGGCGCATGGTGCTTGGCATAGGCGCTAGCCGCTCGACGCATGGGCGTGCTGCATGGGCGCTAGCCATCACTCACTTGCTCGGCCGCATGGGTGCTTGGAAAGGCACTCGACGTATGGTAGGGGTGTTCGATGCATAGCCGCTCAGTAGAGCGCTTCAACGTACCGGCTGGGCGATTGGCATGGCCACTCGACAGGGCACTCAACGCATAGGCATGGCTGCTCAGCAAGCTCGACAACACTCGACGCATGGGCGCTTGGCACACGCATGGTGCTCGGCAGGCTCGACAGTGCTCGACGCATAGGTTGAGTGCATCGACGCATGCCGCATGCCTTGCCCGTGTCCTCGCCTACCCCATGCACCCTTAGCTGCCTTCTTTCAACTGCATACCACCCTCCAACGCATCCTTTCAACTTTCTTCTTTCACCAACGCATCCCTTCACAACTCTTCCAACGCATCCATTGCGTCTAATGCGTTGGTCTAACCTCCAAGGCATGCGTCACTTCCACTACAAATTCTCCCTTTGTCCAAATAATCTCTCCAAGATCTTATGGCCAATGCATAGCATTGCCTAGTCCAACACTTAGTCAATTTTCATCAATTTAAGCTTAACTCAAGCTACTCAAGGAAAATTTATTCAACACTTAAAAATTCCTTTACTTCAACATAGAATTTAACTTTCACCTAGTTAATCCCTTAATCACCTGCTTAAGTAGGAAAAATGAAAATTTGGGTTTCACAGATCCATTCCTATATCAACAAGGACCTGATCATATATTACGTCGATGCGTTCCTGAGCACGAAGCCAAGCACATTTTAGAGCTTTGTCATGAGTCCCTATATGGAGGACATTTTGGGTGGCAAAGGAACGCAGCAAAGGTCCTACAGTGTGACTACTTCTGGCCAACACTGTTTAAGGATGCCCATGCCCATGTTGTGCAATGCGACAAGTGTTAGAGGACGGGGAATATGTCTAAAAGAAATGAAATGCCATTGACGTCAATCTTAGAGGTTGAATTATTTAATGTTTGGGGAATTGACTTCATGGGCCTGTTTCCACCATCCGAAGGTCATCAATATATTCTTGTTGAGGTTGATTACGTATCAAATGGGTTGAGGCCATCGCATGCGCCAAGAATGATGCGGCCACAGTGGCGAAGTTTCTGAAGAAGAACATTTTTGCTCGATATGGGACGCCACGGGCCTTAATTAGCAATAAGGGCTCTCACTTTATCAACCGCATAATTGCCAACCTGTTGACTAAATTCAACGTCAACGATCGAGTTGTGACTGCTTATCACCCACAAACTAATGGGCAAGTAGAGATTTCTAACAGAGACATCAAAACTATCTTGAAGAAGGTAGTCAATACTTCCAGGAAGGATTGGTCGCCCAAGCTTGATGAAGCACTGTGGGCATACAGGACTGCCTATAAATCACTAATTGGCATGTCCCAATATCTGTCTCTTATACACATCTAGATGTGTATAAGAGACAGGGTCAACAGGTATTACTATTTAACGCACGCTTGCGATTGTTCCTAAGAAAGTTGAAGTCTCGCTGGTCTAGGCCACTCCGAATCAATACAATCTTTCTTCATGGCGCAATGGAACTAACAACTTTAGACGGGAACAATGCATTTAAAGTTAATGGTCAACGGATTAAGCCCTACTATGTAGGCGACTTCGATCGACACATGGACACCATTGACCTGGGAAAGCAGGATTAAACCGCTTGCATGGGAAGCGATTACGGTAATTCTAAGAACTTCTTTCAAACAGCATCCATACCTATGTTTACTTGCTTTCTTTACAACTTTCCTTTACCGCTTTCTAAATTCCATTATTTACTGCCTATTAGGATTAGTTGTTAATGCTCTTTGTATTTCCTTCCAATTTAATTTCGCATGTATTTCCATTCCTTTAATTTAGTAGTGCTGGTCGTATAATTTTTGTGAATGATTGGATGAATCACTACAAAGTCTTTTCGACTCGCGTTTTTGATGAATTAAGAAGAAAAGAATATAAACTGGTATGTAACGAGATGATGGGTGTAGTGAGTGGTACCAAGAGACACCATGCATCCAGTACACCCAAAATGCATTACGGTGAGGGGTGTGTTGCGCGCATATATGTCCTTTGCCCGTCCTTAGCTAAATGCACTATGTTGAGGTATCCTCCATAAATGTGTTTAGTTAAGGAGTGTGTTGCGGGGATGTATACGTGTTGCCCGTCCTCGGCAAAAATATTGGAAGCATGGTGTGAATTTTAATCGTGCACCCTTCTAAATCAAATTTGAAAGAAAAGCTCAAATTCTTTGACTCTTGTACAGGCAACGAAATTTTGTACTACGTTCATTTATATTTAGTTGTATACTTTGTTAATATTCAATACAATTGAGTAAATATTCATTTCTTTTTTGCCTATGCCTTTTTCTTTATCTTCCTTTGTTAATTTTTGCGATATTCTTATTCTTTTATTTTTATAATCTTAATTGCGTTGCTATGATGTATTATATGTTCATACTTAGAAATATTTCTCATACTTAGTAAATTATGACTAACACTTAGTTAATTCTTAGTTTAGCAGTACTTTATCTTTTATCTTTCAAAGTTCTACTCAAACCTTCTTTTAAATTTTCTTCTAAGATGTTTGTTTAGTCTATCCAAACAACGCAATGAGGACCTTGCTCATCTTTAAATTTGGGGGTGGGGAAGGTTCTGAGCAAATGAGATAGAGAATATGTAGTATTTAAGAAAAAAGCATTCATTTTTCTGTAAAAAAAAAAAAAAAAAAAAAAAAAAAAAAAAAAAAAAAAAAAAATCGTTTTATGCAAAACCTCCAATATTAGCGCAAAGGAAAACCTTAAAAATATTCCCAACCTGATAAGAGTTTAGTTGTGAAAGAGAGTCTGCTTCGTAGTTGGATGTTCATATGACACCTGTAGGAGCAAGCCAAAACGAAGGTGGGTTTCCAAGAACAACGCAATATGAAAAGAAACAAAAATAAAAATAAAAGAATGCAAGAGACAACTCCTCTGAATATCATGAGTTAAAGTTGAAATTGGCACACAACCGTAGTTGGATATTCGCATGACACCCGTGGGAACAAACCAAAACGAAGAGTGTAACCATGATCAACAGTCTCTAAATAAATGATGCAAAGTTTTGCTCACCGCATATAGATACATCAAGTTATTTTGACAAAGAAGAGATAAACATTTTATTTTGAAAACTAGAAAAGCATCTTTGAGCAGAATTTTGTTATATAGAAGAATAAAGTAGAACTTTGTTAAGAATTAGCAAGGATAGAAGGAAATTGCGAAGTAATGTGCCTAAGTGTAACATTCAGAGCAACCAATCATCGCAAAAATATAAGGTAGGAATTGAACATGATTGCCTTAGTAGAAGATATGCTTGAGGACAAGCATATATCTAAATTTGGGGGTGTGATAACTTGTAGAAATACAAGTTATTTATGCCACTTTATCTAGATATTGTGGCCAAAAGATAGTGAATATGCGCCGATTGTATGAAAATTAGCTCAGAAATACAATAATTATAAATTATCGCAATTACACCCACTAACATCATTAAGATGGAAGAAAAGGAGATTTCTACTCTGTTTTGCAGGAAACCAAGTCACCGCTTGCGCACAAGGCTCAAGACGAACTGATCAACATATGTCTGTCACATTGCGCCCGTCAATCAACAAGGAAGAGATGATTACCGCAATAACGGCGCAATGTGACAGTCGATCTAGAGCTGTATTTCAATCGCATGCGGTAATAAAAACAACACCGCATGCGAGCACCCGATCGAAAGATGTAGCTAAGCAACGCATAAGCGGAGGATTATGACACGTTTACAACTAACTGTTGTGCAGATTTGACGGTCTGATTTCATAACAGAAGGAATAATTATTCCTCCATCTTCGGACTTACCATAACAAAGAGTGAGGACCACAAGGCCGGAGTAAAAGATCTTCACCTATAAATACCCCATAGATTTCAGAGAAAAATATGCTACTTGATACGGGGCTAATTGCTACTAGAGTTGAATAGTACTTCAGAGAAAAATATGCGTTTCAGAAAAAATTACGGCATGCTTTCAACAAATTAAATACAAAGGAACAACAGACTCACCTTTGAAGAACTTTTCTTCTGTTTATCTCTCGCTCTCGCTTGGATCAGCACCTCTCACTGTCGCTGCAACGCCAAGCCAATCGTCTACCCAAATCTTTCACTCTTGTTTAGCAAACGAACAGTCTTTTACACGAACANAGCAAACGAACAGTCTTTTACACGAACAAGCAGCAACTAGGACACCAACACTCATTGACCTTGGTATTCTCAGAGTGATATTCCAGGAGGTGTGGGCTCTGTTGGATTTGGTAGAGGGAAGAAGGAAAGAATGATCGTATTCAACGACCAAGCAAGAGGGAGAGTTTAGAGTCTATCGTATAGACTGGTGCTTGATCATTTAGTAAAGGTACACGATTGTATAGGTGAGGTATCTTGATCGTTTACACAATCGTCTAGTGAATCTCGCTCGGGTGCGCGATCGTTTAGTAAAAGCTACACGATCATTTAGGAAATTGTGCATGTACACGGTCGTTTAGGAAACATCTGAGCTGTCATGTAGGCTCTCGTTAGCTAAACGATAGGCAATGTACAATTATGAAGCAATTATCCAATTTTTCAACAAAATGAAAACTATTTTCATTTTATCCTTCAGTTATGAAAACTGAATGCAACCTCCCACTTTCACGATTATGGAGAAAACCACCAACAATTATCTCATAATTGTTTAATTATAAATAAATATAATAACTAACTTATCATATTATATTTATAACCTATAGTTTTAATATCACATCATATGCAATATTTAAACCATGGTCATTTTCTCCTTTACTCGATATAAATCGTATTTATATCCATTTTCCTCCAATTAATGTATCTCATACATCATGTCAACTATATCATATATAATTGAACTAGTTTAATCATATCATATATAATCAAACTCCCTCTTGTCAATTTAAACATTTCAAACTGACCCAAAAACTGATTCTCTACTTGAATTCATTGAGCTACCAAGGGGACCTTATGAACCTATAGCTTAAAGCTCTAACGGTATGTGAATAGTTGACTAAACTCTTTAGCCATGAGATCCACCATCCATTAACTGTCGGGCACTCCACTAAAGACCGATAGCTGCACTCTTCTCACCACATATACATTTCTGTGTCCATTGGATATAACCAATCAATAGTACGATAACCCTTCACAGATGCTCTTAAGTACAGCTGGACTAATTTTCCGTTTTGCCCATGTAGTTACATCTAACTCCTTAAGTACCACCGATCCTTCTAATGAATAATGTCTCATAGTCCTACTATGAGTGGACACCTCTCGAGCCATGAGAAGGTGTATGTTGCCACATCGTTCAAGCCCCGAAATCAACCCTTAAGGGAGCAGTCTATCTACTTACCCCTGCTTCAAGGAATAAGTGAATTTCATCTTATGTAGTTGAGTTCCCAGCTCCCCAATCAGACAAATTGCTTTGTAGATTGTTACAAGTGTTGTGACATCTGGACTCAGATGGGTCTGACCAGGATCGATTCGATATGGTTGAAGACAGGAAGTAAGGGGCATCGTAATCAAAGGAGTGTTAGTTATAGAAGACTAGACTATAGCAAGTTTTTAGTGCTTTTATAGGGCGTTGTTCATGACATGACGCTCACTTCACTTGGATGACTAGGTAACATGACTTATCATATGAGTGGGTGGGAACACCCTACCTTTGAGGTGCAGTCCTTGATTTGCATGGGTAGGAGTGGCATGCATTGCCAAGCTCAACTAATCCACTTGGGAATTTTGC
>NC_052360.1:34085250-34165215 GCF_009727055.1 Benincasa hispida | reverse complement strand
CCCGTAGACCCATGCTCTGAAGGTGACCCTAAAAAACTGTAGCCGTGAGAGCCTTCGTAAACAGGTCAGCAACATTATGCTCCAAAGCGATCTTCGTGACTATCACGTCCCTTCGATGCACAATCTTACGGATGAGATAATACTTCTGCTCTATATGTTTACTACACTTGTGACTCCTAGGATCCCTGGAGTTTGCCATAGAACCACTATTATCACAATAGAGGGTGATGGGCTTAGACATGTCTGGAACAACTTCCATATCAGTCAGGAACTTCCTAAGCCAAACAGCCTCCTTCGCAGCTTCACAAGCCACTACATATTCGGCCTCCATCGTGGAGTCGGCGATGCACCCCTGTTTAGTGTTTCGCCATACTACAGCTCCTCCGTTAAGAGTGAACACTGAGCCTGAAATGGATTTTCAAAAATTCTAATCAGTTTGAAAGTCAGAGTCTATGTATCCAGTAAGGAAAAAATCCTTAGATCCATACATGAGCATGTGGTCCCTCGTTCTCCGAAGATACTTGAAGATGTTCTTGACTGTGGTATAGTGATCCTGTCCAGGATTAGACTAATATCTATTGACTATCCCTACAATGTAGCAGATGTCCGGTCTAGTACACAGCATTACATACATCAAACTACCAACGACAGTTGCATAAGGGACCCGTCTCATCTACTCAACTTCTTGAGGTGTCTTAGGACACATTTTCTTAGATAATGTAACTCCATGCCTAAAAGGTAGTAGGCCCCTTTTGGAGTTCTGCATTGAGTACTTGAGAACATCTTGTCAATGTACGATGCCTGAGACAGTGTTAGCACTTTATTCTTCCAATCCCAAAAGATCTGAATACTAAGAACAAACTGAGCCTCTTCCAAATCTTTTATTTGGAATTGCATCGCTAGCCAGTTCTTAACTGATTTCAGTAGACCTACATCATTCCCAATGAGTAGGATATTTTCTACATACAACACTAGGAAAACTACTGAACTATTGATGATTTTCTTGTAGACACAAGGCTTATCAACGTTTTGGTCAAAGTCGTACGATTTGATCACAGTATCAAACCGAATGNCTTGTAGACACAAGGCTTATCAACGTTTTGGTCAAAGTCGTACGATTTGATCACAGTATCAAACCGAATGTTCCGAGATCGAGACACCTGTTTCAGCCCATAAATGGACCGATTCAAATTGCAAACCTTTTTCTCTTAACCTTGGGCTATGAATCGCTCGAGCTACACCATATAAATGGTCTCCTCAAGATTATCATTCAGAAAGGTAGTCTTAACGTCCATTTGCCATATCTCATAGTCATAAAATGCTGCAATGGATAGGAGAATGCGAATATACTTTAACATGGCAACAAGCGAGAAAGTCTCCTCATAGTTGACTCCCTCCACCTGGGTATAACCCTTTGCCACAAGTCTAGCCTTGAAGATTTGCACCTTCCCATCAACATCCCATTTCCTCTTATAGATCCATTTGCAATCTATAGGTTTTACCGCATCAGGTTGATCTACAAGATCCCATATTAAGTTGAAGTACAACGACTCCATCTCGAGATCCATGGCTTTAACCCATTCATCCTAGTCAACATCCTCCATTGCCTTCTGATAAGATAACGGATCCTTAACCTCGCCATCGGCTACCATACCCAGGATTTTAGTGAAACCCATATAGCGAACAGGTGGGTTTGCAACCCTCCCACTATGTCAAGGTTCCCTCAACTCCTGAGTTGGAACTGACCTACCAAATGAACTACCATTACAACTCTTGCAGATGGAGTAGGCCCTTCAACAACTCTTGTTAAAGTTTCAATAGTTTTGTTGGAAAGTTCATACAATACGATCTTACGACATGGACTATGCTCTCTCATATGATCATCCTCCAGGAAGGTAATGTTCGTTGACACAAACACTCTGTTTTCCAAAGGATCATAAAAGTAGCCCCCTCGTGTACCTTTGGGGTAGCCTACAAAGAGGCACAACCTCGAACGTGGTTCCAATTTCTTTGCATTAGCCTCAAGCACATGAGTTGGGCAACCCCATATGCGGAAGTGATGCAAACTAGCTTTATGCCCGTTCCACAACTCCAAAGGTGTTCTCGCAACACTCTTGGAAGGAACACAGTTGAGGATATACACTACAGTCTCCACTGCAAAACCCCAAAACGAGTTCGGTAAGGAAGCGTAACTCATCATCGACCGAACCATGTCCAACAAGGTTCTGTTTCTCCCTTGCTCACCATTTGCTGAGAGTTGGGAAATGATTCCATGTTCTATCATATAGTTCTGGAACTCCGAATCCAAAAACTCTCCACCCCGATCCAATTGAAGTGTTTTAATCCATCTATCCAACGCATTTTCAACTTTAGCCTTGAATTCTCTAAACTTTTCAAAGGATTCAGACTTTCATTGCATCAAATAAACATACCTATATCGAGAGTAATCATCAGTAAAAGTGATGAAATACTCATATCCTCCCCTGGCTTGCACATTCATCGGACCACAAAGGTCAGAATGCACTAACTCTAGAGGCTCTTTGGCTTGATAACTTTTCCAGTAAAAGGTCTTTTAGTCATCTTACCTTCAAGGCAAGATTCGCACACCGGTAAAGAATTTTCCTCTAACTCACTTAGAAGTCCATTCTTCACCAACCTCTTAATCTATTGAGATTGATGTGCCCTAGTTGAAGGTGCCAAAGTTGGGCATTTTCCTTTGGAGTAACCTTTTGTCTTTATTTTGAGTTACAACAGTTTTAAACATCTCTATGTTATGAAGGGAACTCGTTGCTAATAGCCTTAGCACATGCAAGTTATTTTCCAGATTTGCTGAACAGATTTCAACTCCATCTTTATGAATAAACTTTATTCAATTCAATTAAAAGTATAATTACATTGAATCAGACACTTTAAAGAAATCAAGTTCCTCTTTAACTCGGGAACTACAAAGACATCATTTAAAATGATAAACTTCTTCTGTATAGTCAACTGAAGCCCTCCCACTGCCACAATTGAGACGACGTGCCCAGTGCCTACTCTTATCATCATCTCTTCAGCCTCGAGTTGCCGCCAGAATCTAATCCCCTGAAAAGAAGAACAAACATGATTGACCCCAAAATCAATAATCCAGGCAAAATCATTATTCTTCACTAAATAAGTTTCCAAAACTAGTAAATCGTATTTACCTTGTTTTGCCTTGGCCTTGGCTTTCTTCTTCTCCTTGATCCAACGAGGACAATTTTTCTTCTAGTACCCATCCTAGTTGCAATGGTAACACTTTCCTTTGTCAACGGGTGCTGGTTGCCTACCCCGCTAGACGACTGGCTGTGAGTTAGTGGGTGTCTTCCTCTTCCCCTTACCACCATTCTTCTTCTTCCACTTGGAAGTGTTAGAAGTAGAAGGTGCAGACTCTGTTCCTGCAGTCGAACCCTTATGGAACTTCTTTGATGACGAGGCAACATTTGTCTTACCAACCTTCTTCTCCTTACTTTTCAGCAAGGATTGGAATGTCTACAACTCGTTGAGGAGAGTTGTAAAGGTAAAGTTCACTTTGTTCAGTATCGCATTACTAACAAAGTGCAGGAAGCTATCAGGCAATGAGTGCAGGATGATGCTAACCTGGCTGCCCTCATCGATGCATGACCCATTCATCTCTGCCATGTTGAAGTGGACCATCATATTAAGCACATGTTCACGAACAAAGGTGCCTTCCTCCAGTTCGGAGTTGAAGATGCATTTTAGAGCTTTTTGCTTAAGCTGTCCAGATGGTTGTCCGAACATTCCCTGTAGAGACTCCATGATTTCACGCACTGAGACCATAGCTTCATGCTTCTTGGCCAAAATGTCATTAAGACTAGCCAAGATGTAAGCTCGGGCCTTTTTGTTTACTGTGTCCAACGCTCATAGGCCTCCCGAACATTTTGAGTGGCGTTCTGAGGAGGAATAGAAGGACACTCCTCCGTAAGGACGAACAGTAAATCATCGATGATTAAAATTGTTGTGATCGTGTGTTTCCAACTAGCATAGTTTTCGTCAGTCAGTATGGCGACGCTTAATAGAGCTAATGTGGTTATAGCCATATTTACATTGCTAAAAAACGAACAAACTTAATAAGTCTATGCAATACCACATTTTAATACCAATTTTAGTTTTAGCAAAATAGTTTCCATGTACCTTAAGTGAAAAGACATCTATTTCGCAATGATGCCACAGCAAGGCAGGACAAACGTCACTGGTGGGGTGATCAGATGCCCCTTCACTAGGATGAGACAATTTCAACCATTAGACAGAAACAACTCTTGTAACTGACCCTAACAGTCACCATTTTTTGGTCCAGAACTGTTAACCTTATACAATTTCGCGTAAGTGTAACCCCTCATTTTCGGCCCTAGAGTCCCACCCTAATGCGCCCACTGTAGGGAAAAAAGCATATTAAGACAAGAGATTAAAGCGACCTTATCCTATGCAGGAGATCAAATAAAGAGTCGTGCAAAAATACCACCTATAGGGGGACACTCCTAAGGTGCCTCGAGGCGATGCACAGAAACGTTATCCAACCTAATGAAAAAGACCATGGGATATGCTGTCGCACGTCCCGCTCCCACTTACTATGACATTCTCTCCATTCACCTTGATATTGACCTACCCAAACGCCATCCTTTAGAGGGACACTCTCAGGGTGCCACGAGACCGAGGATAGATCTCATGGTGTGAACATAAAGGGAGAAACGCGAAGAGGTTTAAATGAAGTATCATACACCCCAAGTTCCTCCCACTGAAGGCTCTACCTAAGGGTTCATTAACTTAGACCATCCGGCTACTGATTTTATTTAAGTCAGTTTAATTTTCTCAAAAACAACTCTTATCTTTGAAATCAAACAAGTTCAAGTAGTTTCATTAAACTCTTTAATGGACTTTCCTCAAATATGCATGCATGCATCAAATCTATCTAATTCACCTTTTCAAGTAGGTTCCCAGGTAGGGGTGTTCCATTTCCTTTAGCTTAAATATCCCAGCCTAGATAGAACCCCCCCTTAGACAAAAGGTCCCTTATAGATAGATTTGCTACACTTTTAATCTTTTATTAGTCAATTTAATCCTATTAAACTGATTAAAAGATTAAACCATAGGTTGCTAATCTCATTGGAACCGTGATCTTAGGTCTATCTCTATCAGGTTTTAAAACTCTTTTAAAATCATGATTCAAGCCTAAGTTCGTATGCATGTCTATCTTATTAATTTTAGTTCTTATTTCCCTTATAACACTTATAAAAGAAATAACCAAAACCTATACACATTGCCATGCACAACTAGGTATTTATAACTCTTATAAATTTAACCTATGTGTCATGCTTCATGCAATGTCCATTCATTACTATATATAACTCTTATATACTTGTAATGAACTAAGCAAGCATGCTTCCATACACCCTTATACTATAACACTTATAATATAAAGATGATGCATGTCTTTCTTAATGCATGCATAAATATAACTTTTATATTATATGATGTATGAGCATGCTCTTATGTAATTTAAATCATGTAAACTACTATATCATAACACTTATAATATAGAGATGATGCATGACCAATGTATAACCTAAGGTGGAATTTCAACTATATGGCATACCATATGACATCTAATCAAACATACATTCTATGTACATTCACCAAAAACTAATGGATCGAGATGATTAGCCTCAAAACTGGAAATAAAATCCTATCTATTACATAGATCCATCGAGAAAAATGGGTCTTGAATCGCCCGGGCGAAGCCTACCTGATTGTTTAGTAAACTGGTCGAGTATCCCTGATCGTTTAGCTATGATCAAGTACCATTTACAATGCGATGAAGCATGAGGCACTCGATCGTTTAGCACAGTAACATTAAATGTGTAAGTCTAAACGATCGTTTAGACGACTACATTGTTGTGAAGTACGATCGTTTAGACGATCATAGAGCAAGCGCTTAAGTAACATTTTACTCTGCGATCGTGTAGTCAGTAACTAAGAGATGAGGCTTGCTGAACTACACAACCGTTTAGTGCACACACGTCAACCTTGCTATCGAGTATTATATACTCAACGATCGCTTACTCCATCATTTACATAATCTGACCAACGCTTGGTCTTCTTCTTCCTCGAAGTACTATTCAACTTCTTGCCTTGAAGATTCATCACGAGCGACTCACAATTACTCAAACTCTTTGAATTACAGACTTGATAGCAAGTTAATATGCCTAAAAACATATGGGCCCTTACAATTAACTCTGAATGTAAAAGAATTAAACAACCAGAGGCATCTTCCCAAAAAACTCCATTAATCCACATCCACAAACTAATTTAACATTTAAACAGAATGTAGACATGCTTCACCCACCAAGAATGTAAATACTATTCTATACAACAATGGATTTGGAATATCAGAATAGGGATCTAATGCCAATTGAAGGAACTCTTATCAAAGAGAAACTATGAGCGGAAGCAAGATCGTTCCAAATTCATTGTGACAGAAATATAGCATTCACTAACATACATACAATGCGTTTCAAAACAAATTACGGCATGCTTTCAATAAATTAAATACAAAGGAACAAGAGACTCACCTTTGAAGAACTTTTCTTTTGTTTAACTTTCGCTCTCGCTTGGATCAGTACCTCTCGCTGTCGCTGCAACGGCAAGCCAATCATCAACCTAAATCTCTCGCTCTTGTTCAGCAAACAAACAGTCTTCTACACGAACAAGTAGCAACTAAGACACAACCACTTAGTGACCTTGGTATTCTCGGAGTGAGAATCTAGGAGGTGTGGGCTCTGGATTTGATAGAGGAAAGGAGGAAAGAACGATCGTATTCAACGACCAAGCAAGTGGGAGAGTTTAGAGTCTATCGTATAGACTGGTGCTTGATCGTTTAGTAAAAGTACACGATCGTATATGTAAGGTTCTTGATTGTTTACACGATCGTCTAGTGAATCTCGCTCGGATGCGCAATCGCTTAGTAAAAGCTACACGATCATTTAGGAAACTGCGCGTGTATACGATCGTTCCCAACTCACTTAGGATTAAGGTCATGTTATCTATGGTCATCCTAGTGAAGTGAAGTCTTTGTCATGAACGACGTTATATAACGAGACTAAACACTTCATGGTCCGGTCTTATACAAACTCCTTTGTATAGGATGCCCCTATTGACTGTTGATTTAAATTATCTTTATTTATTAATTATTTAATTATTATGCACTGTGATGATAGATATTATGCTACAAGCTCATGTTGCCATAAACTTGTGAGGATAAAAATGGAATGTTATCTATCTATTGCACTGATGAATGAATGAATGATGCTCTATATGCGCTCAAGTGCTTTGCGATAAAGATAATTTATGCGATACTACGTTCTAAGTGTATGCGTTGATAGTGATATGCTCGTAGTATGCAAGGAAGTAGTGTGTGTCAAAAGTTTCCTTGCGCTGAAACCAAGTATAATTCCAATGCAAGTTTCTCAGAATGATCTAGGTCGAACACGAGGATTGTTGTCGTTAAATGCGATACTTATGTGATACATGTGACCGGTTATAATAATGAATAAAGAATTTTGGTTTGTATAGAAATATAAATTGCGCTGAAGTAAAAATGCGTTGGTAAAGTAAATTCCTAAACTACTATGATACAGGGGTCGAGGACTGGCTGTGAAGTTGTACAAAAGAATATATGAATGTGATGGCAAGTCTTATGAATGAGGCAGAAAGAGAATGAGTAAAAAGTAAAAACATTACAAGTTCGTCAATCACGTTAAGGATGCAACTAAGGTTCCACTTTCCCTTGGCGTACACCTTTTAGTGATCGGCCACGTTCCCGTACGTCTATGGTGAAACAGAGATGAACGTGATGAACGCAAGGTTGTTTCCATCTCTGGAAATACTTATCGCTTTAGTTAATGCATTCTTCCAACCTTCTCTCGATAGGTGGAATAACATCTTTACTTTTGCTCTCACAGGTGAAGATGCCGTCAAGCATGCTTTAGCTAAACTTAATTGATTCCTTGACACAGATTAACTCATTCGCTTAATTCTCGCCTCTTACCCCGGGAATTAAGAACACATCATGGAGAAAATGGATGATAAATGTATGGAAAGAGATAGAGAGATGATAATGATGACGATGATAACATTTAATTCTAAAATTAAGCATTTGATACATGTTTGTGAATGAGGGATTAAAGAAGATGAACACAGAAGATGAATTAGAGAATAGAAACAAATACGAAAAAAGTGTCAACGTCTTGACACAGATCCCGATCGGAGACTTATGCTTGTCGGCACATGGATGTGATGGAGAGGAAAGCTTCCCTCTCAGGCTTGCTTTCCCGGTAGAATTGACCTTTTACACAGAGCTTCGACTTCGAGAATCGGAAGAATTCCTTGCTCGGAGACTTACTTTTCAGCCTTGTCTCGTAGTTCTCTCGGATTTACTCTGTAAAAGTCTCTTCAGACCAGCCTCTCTCCCCGTTTATCTTTCAGTGAATTTGAGGAAGCTATTTATAGACAAGACCTTGGCTCTTTGAATTTGTGGTCCCCACTGTATAATTATGGCAATTCCTACAATGGCGTAATGGAAAATTCCTCTTTGCTCCATAATCAATCTATCAGAATTGAACAACAAAAAGCTGTACACTTGTCAGAATCGTCCGCGAATGCGTTGCTTTTCACATTTTCAATCGATCATCGCATGCGATGTTGTTTTTTATTACCGTATGAGGTTGAAATGTGTTGGTCGCTAAAGCTCATGATCGATCGTCGCATGTGCCATCATTGCGTTGATCATCTCTTCGTTCTTGATCGATCGTCGCATGCGCCATCATTGCGTTGATCATCTCTTCGTTCTTGATCGATGGGCGCATGCAATGTAGATGCGTTGTACATTTTGTCTTCAAGCCATTAACGCATGCAGTGACCTATTTCCTGTAAAATAGAGACTGAAACATTCTATTTCGCCATCGCAATGGTGTTAGTGGATGCGTTTACGACATTTCATAATTTTCGTATTTCTCAACCAATTCTTATACTATCGACGCAACTTTCCTCTCTTTTTGTGGCAATATCTAAATAAAACAGCATCAATAACTTATATTTCTACAAGTTATCAGCCTCCGTTCGTATGTCTTCACATGAATGATCAGGATCAGACCATCTATAGCACATCACAACACTTGTAACAATCTACAAAGTGGGTCACACCCGTAGTGTTACTAGGATAAGGTTTCCCTCATATATCCATATACTACAAACCATTTTAGTTATCACTTAAGGCATGATCCACCTGTATGTCTCTACATACATGCTTAAATTACAACGACAACTAGGGATCTTAGTTTTTTGGTTTATGGTAAAGCAAGTAAAACATCTCATGTTTCATAGACAACTGTGAAGAAAATATCTCATATTATTACATCACAAACATTTGTTCAATACAGTGTTTACAAACTACAGGACCCAACAAAAGTTTAAGGCATCAACCCCAATAGTCATTATGTCGTTCTGACTTGAAAGGGCCATTACAGAATTAACAGATGAAAACGTCTTAAAATTATTGGAAATGACTACCCTTCGACGGTCAAATTTGATAGTAGCGAATAGCCATAAACGATAGTTGTCAGAAATAAGGAACCTACAAAACAGAAATTCATTACAAGCTGAATCGTGATCTTGCTCTCTTAAAGACGTTTTGCGGCTCTGCCCAAGTGTGCAAGCAGTTCTACAGAATTGTCACATCGTCCTCAAGATAAAACAACCTAAAAAATTTAAATTTGTCTCAACCAAAGCTGCACAATACCCGACTGAAAAACCCACACTCTTTAAAAGATTTTCTCGAAAACTTAGAGAATATGAGAAATCGAAAGAGAAGATGGAAGAATTAAATTTGTGTTGTGATGAAAATGAGAAATGGCTTGCGCCTTTTATAGGCGTAGAAAACCAACGGAAAATGATGCAGGAAACGTACAACCAATGAATGTGCAGCTGTGAAGCGCGTGTGAAGCCAATGAACGTGCAGATGCACGAAGCACATGAAAGACTTGACCGACTCGTGATGAAAATGAGAAATGGCTTGCGCCTTTTATAGGCGTAGAGGACCAACGAAAAACAAAAAATGTACAACCAATGAACGTGTAGTTGCGAAGCGCGCATGGAGCCAATGAACGTGCAGGCGCGCGAAACACACGGAAGACTGGACCGACTCGCAACATGTGTTGAAGGATTTGAATGAAGAAATTAAAATAATAATAAAATAAGGAGTTAATAGGCTAATGTGGGTATGGTGGACATCCCACATTAGCCTATCAACATGGGTACCTGATAACTTGTAGAAATACAAGTTATTTATATTGTTTTATTTAGATATTACGGCAAAAAAGGGGAAAGTTGCATCGATAGTATACAAATTGGCTAAGAAATACAAAAATTATGAATTGTCATAAATACACCCACTAACACCATTGCGATGGAAAATAGAATGTTTCAGTTTCTGTTTTGCAGGAAATAAGTCACCGCATGCGTTCATGGCTCAAAGACAAAATGAACAATGCATCTACATCACATTGCGCCCATCAATCAAGAACGAAGAGACGATCAACGCAATGACGGCGCATGCGACAATCGATCAAGAGCTTAGCGATCAACGCAATTTTAACTGCATGCGGTAATAAAAAACAACACCGTATGTGGTGATAGATCAAAGATGTGAAGAGCAATGCATTTGCAGATGATTCTAACAAGTGTACAGCTTTTAGTCGTGCAATTCTGACGGATTGATCGCGTAACAGAAAGGAATTTTCCATTCTGCCATTTCAGGAACTACCATAACTATACAGTGGGGACCACAAATTCAAAGAGCCAAGGTCTCGCCTATAAATAGCTTCCTCAAATTCACTAAAAGATATACATGATATACATAGAGACGTGCATATACTGATTTTAAGAGAGAGGCTGGTCTAAAGCGACTATCCAGAGTAAATCCGGGAGAAATACGAGACAAGGCTGAAAAGTGAGTCTCCGAGCAAGGAATTCTTCCCATTCCCGAAGTTGAAGCTCTATGCAAAGGTTAATTCTACCGGGAAAGCAAGCCTGAGAGGGAGGCTTTCCTCTCCACCACATCCATATGCCGGCAAGCACAAATCTCCGATCGGGATCTATATCAAGATGTTGACACTCTTTTCGTATTTGTTTATATTCTCTATTTCATCTTCTGTATTCATCTTCTTTAATCCTTCATTCACAGACATGTATCAAATGCTTAATTTTAGAATTAAATGTTATCATCGTCACCATTATCATCTATCTGTATCTTTCCATACTTTTATCATCCATTTTCTCCATGATGTGTTCTTAATCTCCGGGGTAAATAGCAAGAACTAAGCGAGTGAGTTAATTTGTGTTAATGAATTAATTAAGTTTAGCTAAAGCATGCTCGATGGCATCTTCACCTGTGAGAGCAGAAGTGAAGATGTTATTCTGCCTATCGAGAAAAGGTTGGAAGAATGCGTTAACTAAAGCGAGAAGTATTTCCAGAGATAGAAACAACCTTGCGTTCATCACGTTCATCCCTGTTTCACCATAGAGATATGGGAACACGGCTGATCACCAAGAGGTGTATGCCAAGGGAAAGCGGAACCTTAGTTTCGTCCTTAACGCGATTGACAAACTTGCGATGTTTTTACTCTTTACTCTTTCTCTTTCTGCTTCATTCATAAGACTTGTCATCGCATACATCGATTACTTTGTACAACTTCATAGTCAGTCCTCGACCTCTATATCATATATCATGTATCATGTATCTAGTATCTTGTATCATATTAGTTTACGATTTTACTTTATTACCGCTACTTTCATCGCAATTTATATTTCTGTGTAAACCAACATTCTTTATTCATTGTCAAAATCAATTGCATGTATCACATAAGTATCACATTTAACGACAACAATCCCTGTGTTCGACCTCGGATCATTCTGAGAAACTTGCGTTGGAATTATACTTGGTTTCAGTGCAAGGAAACTTGTGACATGCACTACTTCATCGCATATCACTATCAACGCATACACTTAGAACGTAGTATCGCATAAAATTATCTTTATCGCAAAACACTTGAGCGCATTTAGCACATCATTCATTTCATTCACAAGCCATGCATTTGAGTTAGATAAAGATAAAGCATTAAATTTCAGTCATCAAGTTTATGGCAACACGAACTTGAATCATATCTATCATCACAATGCATGCATAATAAAAAAGGACATTTTTAGTTACAGTACCCCTTGGGGCCAAACCCACAGCTCAAGGTGGGAGTACAAAAAGGAGATTCCACTTCCCAACCTAAGTAATGTGGGATTCTCAAAAACATTTTTTTTTCCTTTTAAAACTCAAAATTTCACTGACAGATCTATTTTTAAAACAAAAAACCGTTTTGAAATTAATATTAAAACTATTTTAGAATTAATTGAGATTAGTTCTTGGATTCATCACAAACAATTAATTATTGGAATTAATTTCAAACGGTAATAAAACCTTTTTTTCGTATTATTTTTTTGCTATGTTAGTCATTCCCAACAATACGTGATGCTATAAAATGATTACCGACAAACATAATAACTTAATATCAAACAACAATAGCAAAGATAGTGAGACACAAAGATTGATAACCCAGACTGTGCCTAGTAAAAAGAAACTTCACTCTATAAAGAGTTTAACCATTACAAAGAAATATTTATCTGAAAGACTTTCTTTATAGTGACTCACGTATAACTTGCTCTTCAGTTTCAACTTAGGCTCCCTCTAAGTTTGAACTAGAGCTACCCCGACCTTGTAGGAACCCACGCTCGTAAAGCGTAGGAAATCTCCAATTGGACAGGAAGTGGGGGAGGGAGTGGGGAGAAGTTTCTCCTCTTTGATAAACGGGGACGGGGACGTGGATGAAGATTATATTTCTTGACCCCAACCCTTCCTCTACTCCAATGGAACAATTGACTATAGCTTTGAGAAGATCTTTAAGAGAGAATAAATCATCTCTACAGGAAAAAGACAAGCATACCATGAAATCTACATAATCCTGAACATAATGAAAAAATATTATGCAGAATCTACTACAACAATGTCTTAACATGTCATCGAGGATAGGAAGACACAAAATTAGCCACTCGTGTTTTGTTGCCATAACAAATAATAAACATTTACTAATTTGCCAACAAAAGCATAGCTCAACTGGTATAGTATTCATGCTATCAACCTCGTGGTCTGAGGTTTGATTCTCCACTACACATTTTAATTACAATACCTTTGCAAAAAAAAAAAATACATGAACTAATTAGGCAAATTTAAATTTTCATTTTAAGCCACGTGCTCTTCCAACTAGATTTAAAGAACAAGAAAAAAAGAGTTCTTTTTTGGGAAATTTGTATGGATGACCAACTTTTGGGTCTAAAATGTCAAATGACCCATTTTTAAAAAAATAATGTCAATTGACCCTCTACTGACATCATCGTCATACCAAATTACGTAAATTGCCCTTCTTTGTCTTTTTACCTTTTTACTAAAAACCCACCAAAACTAAAAACTCTTCATTCAAATTTTCCAAGGCTAATGGCTTTGTATCACTCATAAACTAAAAAACTCTTTAGAATCCATCATTTCGGGTTGCAAACGATTCTACTGTCACCGACAAATCGGATATGATCGGTAAATCTTTCAATATGTGCCTGAAAATGTCTTACACTGATCGGTAATGGGGCTTTATGGGTCGTTCTGGGTTTAGAAATACTGATATGGTTTTTTTGTTTGTTTTTTTGGTTTTTGATGTGTTCTGTGGTTGAAGACAAGTAGAAAGAGTTTGTGAGCGAGATAAGTGAGAGTGAAATCCGTAAAGCGACAACGGATAGAGCGAATGTGAGCAAGATAAGTGAACCTATGGTTTTTTTGTTTGTTTTTCTCGTTTTCGATGTGTTATGTGGTTGAAGGTGAGTAAAAAGAGAGAATGTGAGCGAGATAAATGAGAGTGACACCGAAGAGCGAGACCGGAGAGAGCGAGACCGGAGAGAGTGATACCGGAGAAAGCAACACCAGAGAGAACGATACCAGAGAGAGTGACGCCAGTGAGAGCGGATCTAGCAAGAGCGAGTCTAGCGAGAGCGAATCCAGCGAGATTTAAACAGAATGTTGTTTTACAATTTTTTTTCTAAAGAAGTTTACTGATTGAATCTTTATTTCATGCAAGAGTGATTTAAGATGGCAACACGTTTCAGAATACCCGAAGCCGACTGATTTCCTGGTCAAGTAACCAACTTGGCCCACATTGCTAATGCAAACAAGATTGTGAAAGAGAAGCTTACGCCAAGGCAGTTGGACATGTTCAAGAGAACAATTTTTGGGCGATTTGCAGACGTTGACATGGTGTTTAACAACCCAATTATCCATCATATGTTGCTGAGAGAAGTGAAGAGGACGAGATCAAACTCAATGTCATTCTATGTTTGTGGAAAGGTTGTCATTTTTTCGAAGGATGACTTTTAATTGATGACTGGTTTGTGGCAATCTTCAACACGAGTTGATCAGAACCAACAGTCCTCGTATGAACTTGCTATCAAGTATTTTGGTAATCGAGTGACGAAGGACACCTTACATCTCCGTCAACTTGAAGAAAAATACAAGGACTTGGAGTTTGAAATATGATGCTGTGAAGATCACAGTAGTTTACTATACTGAGGTCGCAATGATGATGAAAAACAAACAAAAAAATGCAGTGGACCTCAAACTTTTTAAGGACGTTCAAAACTTAGAGTACTACAATAGTCTTGATTGGGGTACCATTGTTTGGGAGAGGACATTGGATGCCCTAAAGACTGCTGATAACTTGTAGAAATACAAGTTATTTATACTGTTTTATTTAGATATTGCGGCTAAAGGGAAGAAAAGTTGTGTCGAATGTATGAAAATTGGCTAAGAAATGCGAGAATTATAGATTGTCGTCAATACACCCACTAACACCATTGTGATGGTAGAAAAGGATGTTTCGATTCTGTTTTGCAGGAAATTAAGTCACTGCATGTGCTCATGGCTCAAAGAGAAAATGAACAATGCATCTACGTCACATTGCGCCCATCAATCAATAATGAAGAGACGATCAACGCAATGACGGCGCATGCGATAGTCGATCCAGAGCTTAACTTCAACCACACGCGGTAATAAAAAACAACACTGCATGCGGGAAAATGATCGAAGATGTAAAGAGCAACGCAATTGTGGAGGATTCTAACGCGTGTACTGCTGATCGTTGTGCATTTCTGATGGTATTGATTGCGTAATAGAAGGAATATTCACTCCACCATTTCAGGAACTTCCTTAACAATAAAGTGGGGTCTACACTGCAAAGAGTCAAAGTTTCGCCTATAAATAGCCTATGCAATTCCATTGCAAAATATACTTGATACGAGCATATTTTGATACTTGTATATTGAGAAAGAGACTGGTCTGAGTGCCTGATCGGAGTAGATCCAGGAAGAATTAAGAGAAAAGGTCGAGAGGTGAGTCTCTGGGCAAATAATCCTTTCAATCCCCGTTGTTGAAGCTCTGTACGAAGTTCACTTCTACCAGACGAGCAAGCCTGAGAGCGGAAACTCTTCTCTCCATTCATTCCAACACGCCCGGCAAGCAAAACACCCATCTAGATCTATGTCAAGACATTGACAATCTTCTGTATTTGTTTCTATCTATTTCATCATTGTTCTCATCTTCTTAATCTCTATCATTCACACCATGTATCAAACGCTTAATCTTAGTATGAATTGTATTGATTTCATTCCCTTATCATCTCTCCCTGTCTATTTCTGTTCACCCACAATCACTTTTCCATGATGTTTTCTTAATCCCTGGAATTAGACAAATTAGCAAGTAAGTTAACCTATGTTAAGGAAATAATTCTGTTTAGCTAACATGCTAGACGACGTCTTCACCTATGAGAGCAGAAGTGAAGATGTCATTCCGCCTGTCGAGAGAAGGTTGGAGAATGCGTTAACTAAAGCGAGAAGTACTTCCAGAGATGGAAGCAACCTTGCGTTCATCACGTTCATCCTTGTTTCACCATAGAGATATGGGGAACGCGACCGATCACCGAGAGGTGTACGTCAAGGGAAAGCGGAACCTTAGTTACATCTTTAACGCAATTAATGAACTTGCGATATTTGTACTAGTTATTCTTTCTCTTTTTAATTCATCCATAAAGACTTGCCATCGCATACCACGATCCTTTGTATAAACTTCACAGTCAGTCTCGAACTCAGTATCATGTATCATGTATCTTGTATCTTGTATCATAATAGTTTAGGTTTACTTTTATGCACTTTTATTTTATTACCGCAACTATATTTTACCGCACTTTAATTACCTGTACAAACACACCATCTTTATTAATTGTAAAACTGGTCGCATATATCACAAACGTAACATATTAACGAAAATAATCCTTGTGTTCAACCTCGGATTACTCTGAGCTTGCATTGGAATTATACTTGGTTTCAGTGCAAGGAAACTTGTGACAACGCATAGCATACTACAAGCATATAGTTAACAATGCATATCTAGAAGTAGTATCGCATAAAGTGTGCATGAGCAATTACATAGCATAAGACACAATTTTCAAGTTACAAGTTTATGGCAACATGATCTTGTAGCGCATTATCATGTATGCATAGTACACACCATTCAATTTTCAAGTCAACAACTGCGTTGAATGATAAGAGCAGTCTATACAAGACGAGGGTCAAAGGAAATAAAAATTACATTGTGAGTACTCTTTACGTGGATTTCCACAAGCGTTCCAGGTAAATTTACTTAACATAATAATCATGTTATTTGATTTAACATTACTATTATTCTTAATATATTTTAAATTTTATTTAGGTATGGACGTACGAGATTCTAGCTTCATCAATAGCTGGGAACATTGTGGAGCAAAGGAGCAAGGTGGCTTTGCCCCGCATATTACGATGGGCATGCTCCCACTCAGTGTTCTTCAAAGTACTCGAGAGAGAGGTATTCGAGTCTAACAATGTACATTTACTCTATGCATGATATGTTTATCTGGTTGTTAAATTGACACTAACCAGTTTACTGGGTTGTTAATGCAGATAAAGATTAAAGAGGGTACTGTCATGTCAGATGCTGAGAGGGAGTTTCCAGATACCTCAATGATCTAAGTGCGGATGATGATAGTTCTGAAAGGGGCAATAGGTCGACTAATGATGGGGGTAGTCCTGAAAGTGAAAGTGACGGTGATAATCATCGTGGAGATGACAATGATGAAGTTGTCAGGGTGGAGGGAGGGGATGAACCTGAGCATTCTGAGCATGAGGATGCTGAATATGGAAGGGTGGAAGGAGGGACATACACATCTGGTGATGATATGTTCCATGATGTGATGGGGGATGTACGCGATGAGGACGAGTTGAACCAACTTGATGTCTATCTTGTGGACTCCCGTAGAGAGTGACCTATGGATGAGGAGTGTCCTGAGCGTGTTTCTTGCCGCAGGGAGAGAGCCAATCCCGATGAGTCTATTTATTCATACCTGCGGACCATTGACATCTCACTATTGAGGTTGGATGGCCGTAAATCGGATTTAGATAGTCGTGTATCCAGTATGGAGGAAAACATGACGGACATGAAAGGGCAATTATCGGCCATCCTGTCATTATTGTAGTTTATGTGCAAGGTTTGTATTTACTATCATTTTATATCTTTATGTGTTTAGTTTTTACATGTTCGTGAACTCATCATTTTACTTTACTAATTGAAGGGTTCCACGATGAATGAGGAGACGACCAAGTCACCCATCCTATCTCGGGATCCTGATACCAATAATGCGATTGCCTCTGACACTCTCATCCCCTCTCTACAGCCCGATACCACCACTTCACCTACTCCCACCACCCCCCCCTCTACAACCTGATACCACCACGACATCACCAATTGACATCGAACCTATAGAGGCCGACATCCCACAAACAGAGCTTGACATGTCTGCCTTACTCGCCATGCCACATACAGAGGCTAACATGGCTGGCATCCCAAAGGCCGACACTTCTGGGATTGTTACAACCACTGAAAGAGTTACATTGGTGAGTAATTTATTGATCAGTAATTTTTGTTTATATTTTTATATTTCTTGATGAGTAACATTTTGTTATCTATTTATGTAGGAATCTCAAAGAATTAGTCGTAAGAGAAAACCTGTTGATAAATATACACCCCCAGCTCAAATAAAGAAGAAAAGTGTGGTTAAGCATCCTCTCCCAGGTGTAGTTACGTCACTATCTAGAGCAATCATCACATATAATGTAGCACATGATGTTCCACACAATATCCTTATAGAAATGATGGGTTGGATCTCAGACGATAATACAGACAACGAGGTTCGAGAGAACTTCTTTAAACCACTCGCCAGGAAATTCTTCAAGGAATTGATTACCTCGAATTTGTTGATCGAGTGCGATATAAGTTTCCTAGTCTTTGCTTCTTTACATGTTGGCTGTCTTGTACTTTTACTGACATAGTAATTTTTCGTGCAGACCATAAATACTTTATTTTATTTTATGAAAGAAAAATTTTATACCTAGACCGACATGTGCATGCACAAGTTCACCATCTTGCCAATTGGTGTAACAGTAAATTTTGATATTTCGTTTCTTAACTTCTCATTATATTTCATTACTTAAATTCTCATTTTATTTGACAGAGTCACCTTAAAGCTCGTGGTGGGGTATTTAAATGAATAAAGAATAAGACACTTCTGAAGGCTGCCCTAGCATGGGAAGATGAAGACGCGTATAAGGACTACGTCATCGGTAAATTCGATGTCAAATGGGAAGATGTGGATTTCATTTATACGGTGATGAATATTAGTGACCACTGGATGGTCCTTGTAATGGACAATAACAGAGGCCACATATTCGTGTTCGATTCACTTTCGTCATACACACCAATGACAAAGCTGGTGAATTGGTTAGAGCCATTGACGATCACAATACCATCCCTACTTCACTACTGTGACGTGGATCATTCAAAACCAGACCTATCCACAGCTCGTTGGAAAATCTCGCGACCTATAAATGTCGACATACAACACGGGTCGCTTGATTGTGGCATCTTTGCAATCAAATTACTAGAACACTTAGTGACTGATGCTGATTCGTCTGTAATCACTCAGGAGAAGATGAATGAATATAGGATGCAGTTAGCGTATCAACTATGGGAAAACACTCCATATTTTTTATGTGTATAGAACATGTATTTTTTATGTATGTAAAAACATTTATTTTTTATGTATAATGGAGCTACTGCTCTTTTCATTGTATAATTGAACATGTATTTTTTATGTAAGTTCAAAGTTCAAAGTTCAATATCATAATTTTATCAGAACATGCATTTTTATGTATAATGGAGCTACTGCTCTTTTCATTGTATAATTGAACATGTATTTTTTATGTAAGTTCAAAGTTCAAAGCTCAATATCAGAATTTTATCAGAATATGCATAATTGAGCTACTGCTCTTTTCATTGTATTAATGGTATGTAGAACATTATATGGTTCAAGATTCAAAGTTCAAACATTGAGAGAGATAAATTTTGAGAGAGAGCGAGATTGAGAGAGTATGAAGTTATTGTTTTTTGTTACAAGTATGAAGATTGAGAGAGTATGAAGTTATTGTTTTTTGTTACAAGTATGAAGATTGAGAGGGTATGAAAATGGAGAGAGTATGAAGATTGCTATTATAGAAATGCTCCAGCTTGTTATTTTTTTTTTTTTACAAGATGAAAGTATGAAGTATGAAGTGTTACAAGTATGAAGTACGAAAAAGTATGAAGTATGTTACAAGTATGAAAAAGTATGAAGTATGTTACAAATATGTTACAAGTATGACGTATGAAAAACTGATCAATGGTATTTATAACAAATGAAATGTTACAAGTTAGTTACAAACTAAACTAGATGAGGGGTGTTTGTGTCTCAGTCTTTGGCATTTTCAGCACGTCGCACGGTTGTAAGCAGTACGGTACAATTTTGGCGGTTATGCCCATAATTCCCACACCGACCACATTTCATTTGTCTGCAAAATTCTCCTCTGGATGATATTCTTCTCACTCTCTATCGCCCGACTTGTGGCACAAACTTCGGAGGAAGGATAATCTTTTCTACATATCCAGGAGGTCTTTTCCATTCAGATATGTGCCAAGTAGATTTATAGGCTCCGCATACACAGTCATTAAAGAGTCCACTGTATAAAATCGACTGCAAAGACTGTGGGTGGGTATATTTCTTTCCTTGGCAGCAACAATTGCATGCGAACACGGGATACCAAGTGAGTCGAATTCCTTACATGTGCATTCCTTCATGTGAAGATTGACAATACCGTCCAATCTATTATCTCACATGTGTACTCGAAAATAATCAATAGGCTCTACCTACTATCGTCTGCCCTTATCGGCCTCACTTGCCAATCGGGTTTCATAGTAGTTAGATTGCAATGTCGTTCGAGATGCCCAGTAATTTCTCCATTTGTAGAACCACAATTGGAGCATTTCTCTAACATGTTCAATCAAGCATACTATGGGCAATAGTCGATACTCTTTAGTTAAGGAATTGAAACACTCTGCACTGTTGGTTGTCATGTTATCATATCTTCGTTCTATTTGGTAAACCTGTGCTTACCTTTGAAGATCGATGTCTTCTAAATATTCATGACAGTACCGTCTCTAAAACTACGGAGTTCATCCCATTTTGTCTAGAACTCTATCATGCAAAATGCCCTTGCTGCATCTCTAAATATCCCAACAACCGTGTTGTTGATGACGGGCAGAAATGTACATTATTATAGGCCTTTTATTTAGAATTATAAGGGCTGTTAAGTAGAATATGTGGTGATTGTACTAAGAATTCATGAGAAAGTGAGCTTGCGTCGGTCAGCAATGAAAATCTCGGCTAACCCACTATTATGCATTATTTTGCATCCAATTGTCTATTTTTGTAGCTAACGCAGGAATCGATCGCATGCGGTGATTCCCACCACCACAAAAGGCGATTGCATATGTTCGGCGCATGGATGTTACGGCCATTAACCGCATGCGTCATCTCATAGAGGTTGCGGCTACAGAGTGATAACCATAAGAGAGGGATGAACGTAAGGGTGGTGGAATGTGATGATACCTCGGAAACCAAGCATGAACGCATACCTTGGGAGTATCAAAAGGTGATGTTGACATGTCACCTACCACGCCGTTAGTAGCAGAGATTTAGAGAAGGTCCATCACGCTGTTAGCAGTAGAAATTCAAAGAAGGACCATTAATGATGTCGGTGATCGAGCTCTATAAATAGAAGCCTTAGAGTACAACTTCAAATCATCCGAGCTTCTACCTTAGAGCAGATCCTTGTGATCCAGATGAAAGCGTGAGAAGATATTCTTGAGAGTTCTTCATCCCTCCAACCATTTCGAGTGACGAACGGAGCTCCGTAGGAGATAAATCTCGAAAGAGACTACTCCACCGCCCATCCATGGGACCACCGGCAACCTTGACACACATCTGATGGAAGCAAGACATTTCCCATCTGACCCTCCATATCTCTACTATCCCTGTATTATATTACATTGTGGCTTAATAGATTAATACATTTTGTGATCAATGCATTTCTCTACTTCCTTTGATTCCATCTTCATTACCTCTTCATTCAATCATCATCCTTCAGTTCCATGTTATACTTGGCATGTTCATATCATGGATATACTATTAATCATAACAACTTTTTATGGAAACTTTCCTATAACCCACATTTCCCGCCAATGTGCACATCGACAATTCTTTTCCCACTAGTCATGCTTAGGTAACTTGACTATATTTCCCGCCTGTCGTCACCGACTATTATTTCCCGCCGATCGAGGCCGACTATATTTTCCCACCAAGTATCCTTTTTAAGCATGCTAACTTATGTAGTCCGGGTATAATCTTAGTTTCCATAGAAAATTCACAAACAATATCATGGCAAACAACATAACATCATAAGCATGCATTTTGCACTTACATATGCATTTATCCACATATCAACGCATAAAACTAAGTAAACACTCGCCGCAAGCAAGTTTTTCCACTAAAATCACCTTGAGAATACTTTCCTAAGAATTCCTCCATATCAATGGAAATTCCCCAATTAATACTTATATCAATAAATAATGTCAAAATAGCCAAAATACCATTATATAATGAAAATACCAGCTTACCCTACTCCAATTTAGCCAAAATCCTAAAATTAGCCTCTTTAGAGGTTATTTGGACTGTGGTAGGCAGCTAGGCATTTGGCAATAGGCAGGTGGGCGTGCTGTTCACACAGGGGCTAACATGTTGGGCGCGTGTTGCTCGTGGCCTGTTGCGCTGGGCGTGATGCGTCGCGCAGGGGGAGCAGCTGCACTAGGCTAGCGTGTGGGATGCGTCGAGCGAGGCATGCGGACAGACACAACGCTGCAAGGCATGCACGCAGGGTGTGGGCTGGCTGTGCGTTCGGGCTGACTCAATGCCCTCGCCAATGCAACCTTCGTTTTTTTGATCTTCAATTAACTTGCAGCCTAATAACTCAAACGTAACACTCTAAATATGCTCTCAACACAAGATTTTTTGTGATGGTATGAATAAATCCCTCTCGCCCAACCCCTCTATTTATAGCCATTTCAAACTCACCCCCTTGTGACAACTCAACTCCCATTTGTCTCACTTTGGAGCTGCCAACACTTAGCCTACCTAACCTAACCTTGAGTTGTTCTCATCTCAGCTTGCCAGCCAAAGTTCCATTTTTTACATGTAATCTCCTTCACCCACCTCCTGTTTAGGGTGATAAGACTTCCATTGTATGAAATCTCCTTTGTCCACCTCCTGCTAGAACTTCGTGTGATCCTCCTTTTGCCACCTAAATTACTTAAATAATTAAACATATTTCTCTACTTAAATTGTTTAAGACTTATGCTTGTATAACTATTGGCATCTTCCCTTGGAGTTTTTCCATCAATTAGCCTTACCTTTTGTCCTTAACGCATAACAACTCACCCTTCCTTCATCAAAGTGCCATTTAGCCATCGCATGAGTCGGCCATCACCAACACATAGGGTGGCCGCTCACCTTCAATGCATGGCTTGCTAAGCATGCTTGCTCGGCCTACTAAGCTTGGATGCACGACGTTGACCATCGATGCATGGGTGTGCTGCCTAGGCGCTTGTGCGCTTGGCCGCATAGGCATGTTCGGTCGCATAGGCGCCCTTGGTCACATAGGCACGCTTGGCTGCGTGGGCGTGTCTCGCTGCATGGGCATGCCTTGCCGCATAGGTGTGCTCTTGGCATAAGGCATCGGCGCATGGCTGCTCGGCAGACTCGGCAGTGCTCGATGCATAGGATGGGCGTCCGGCTTGCCCGTTCGATGCATAGGCAGGGCGCTCGGCATACATGCTCGATGCATGGGCTGCACACTTGGCCTCGGCGCATGGCCTGTGCGCTTGGCCTTAATGCATGGCCTGTGCGCTTGGCCTCGACGCATGACCTGTATGCCTAGCATGCTCACTCGACGCATGCCTCCAATGCATGCCCTGCTTGTGTCCACATGCCCTTGTGTTTGTTGTATGCAAGCCCTTGGCCATTTTTCAAGTCTTCTTCCTTCCATCCTCCATGCACTCTTGCGTTCAACATATTTAAGCCTCCCATATGCGTTTGGCCTTTTGGTCACCTTTTTGGATAATTTAGTACTAATGTTTTCCACTCTTTGCCCCAATATCCTACTTAGGATTTTTCTTCTCTATTTAACCTCCCACTTTAAATTTAGTGTTAGGGTCTTACACATAGACATATGAAGCATGTAGCAAACCACCGAGAGGTGTGCGTTGCACGAGTGTTGTGAGAAAATACTCTTTACTTAGTGTGAGGCTGTAGCAACGCTTGTCTGTGGGTGGTCGCAATGCTTGTCTATAAGCAAAATTAGCAGCGACTAACTGCCCAAGAGGGTAAGTAGTTGAATGCATTAAGCAAAGTAAGCAATGTTCCTAGAGATAGGAATAATCTTATGTCAACCATGCTTTATGTGATTACCTTGTCTTATGAGCGTATCATTCATCATTTGGGCATACTTGAGAGAGTAGTCTAAAAACCAAATCTAGGCTTGAGAGAGTCAGATTGGAACACATAAGCAAGAATAGAAGCTTAGGAATAAGTTCTGTTTGCTATTACACAGCGTATGCACCCTATAAATAGGATATGAAAGTATGCGGTCACATCGCATGCATCCAGAAGTAGGATACGGTGGAATGTGGTCACCTTGTTTATGTGTGGGAGCACGTGAGCAAAAATAGAGACTTAGACATAAGTTCTATCGACACTATCACATATGCATCGCATGCATCTTCGTCAAGTGTGTATAGTATAATCGTATAGCTTGCGTTGGCTGGGGTTACCCTTGCGATCAAGCTTATTGATGCGGTGAAGTCATCCCTGCCATCTTATCTATTTTCCCATGCATCTTATTACGCATTAACAATTGCCGTGTCTCTAACTCTCATAGTCATACTTCCATTGCTTAATCTATTTAGTTAGAAGTAGGAGTAGCGCATAGCCCTTAACATTCAATATTCTTTTATTCTTCGCCGCAACACATTACTTCATAACATTTAGCTACAAGTCCCTGAGTTCGACCTCGGATCACCTTGAGAAACTTACGATCTCATTATACTTGGTGAGAAAGCAAGAAAACTTGTGGCAGGAACGCATGGTCATTGCATAAATTCTTAGACGCATATTGCATATCCCTTAGTCCAACACATGACTAGTGATGCATGGAGAACGAATGATAAACGCATATTTATTTACTCTATTTTCCACGCATCAACTATCCTTAAAGTTTGTAACAAAATTTTGTTCTATATGCCATGTGCACAATCCATGAAATGCTGTGGGAAAAATGCACGAATAGCATTACCGATAGATACCATCCGATCAGACACAAACACCAGATTATCAGGTTCTCTGATACTGCATTTCAAGTTTGACATAAACCATTTCCATGATCGATTAATTTCATTGTCCACTATTGCATATGCTAGTGGGTATAATTGATTGTTCCCGTCCATAGAAACCGCAACCAACATGGTGCCTTTGTATTTTCCTTTCAAGTGTGACCCATCAATAATAATACAAGGTCGACAGCTTGCGAAACCTCTAATACAAGGCCCTAATGCCATAAACATATACTTGAAATGCACCTCATCTTCAAGTTCGATCTCAAAGACTGTACCCGGATTCTCTATTTTTAGTGCTTCTTTATAAGCATGTAGTATGAAGTATGAGTATTATGAAGTACCTCTAGTGAGATCATACGCAGCTTCCCTTACACGCCACGCTTTATCATAACTTATGTTCACACCATAATCTCTCCTCATATCCTCAACGATATGACAAGGTTTATAAATACGTTCTATTCCCGTGAACTTATCTTTAATGAGCTGACCAATAACCGTAGCAGTTGCTTGTCTATGGTCGTTATTCAAAATTCCAATGGAACATGTGTGCGAACTGCAGTACTTTGTGATCTTGAATATATCAGACCCCTTCCATTTTGACTGCACGAAGGCTCCACTTACATGTCTCCCAATACATTTGACATTGAACAGAGATTTGGTTGATTTTCTGACCTTAAATTCAAAATTTTTGTTGATGGACAGAATAGATAATCTCATTTTCAAGTCCTTTTTGCTAAAAAATAGTTGACCAACTTCAACGTCCTCTGTCCCAGATGAAGAAATGCCAAACATAATCAACTCTGTCCTATGACTTGAAGACACAAATGGTGGAACTACTGAAGCTGCTGTAGAACGACGCACATCTTCATGATCACGATCCATTTCATTCAATCCTGTTAGTTGCTCATTCACATCCACTGAAGGACCACGATCCATATAATCGAATGTTGATGGTACAGTATTGGTAGACAATGGAATATCATCCTCTTCCCGACGAAACTGATATGATTTCTCGTATTGTCTGTCCACAACCGTATCATCATAACTCACATTTCCAAACCCCATTCCAATATTTTCATCCTGATTAGACTTCAACGTTATAGCTATCTGAAGTCTACTAAGCTCTTCTCGCAAAAGAAGGAAGCGAACATCATCATCATTCATTATGCATTATGGAGAGGCTTCAAATTCAAGCTTATATTTAACTTTCAGTATAAGATCAAACTCTGAAGAACTGGCATTTGTAACCCTATAAATGCGAGATTTAAGTTCTTCATAATTCAATGTATGAGGCACAATGATTCCTCTCAACTGTCCCCCAATATACGAACTTTTATTCTCATCCCAATCACCTCCATATCGAATAAATAGTTGCTTTTTTGTCATCCTACAAAGCAAGAGAATATTTGTCATTAAGTTGTACAAGCAATTAAAATGTACTTTCGCTCTCTCTCTTAATCTCGCTCTCTTAATCTCACTCCCTCTCAAAATCTCGCTCTCTCATTCTCGCTCTTTCTCAAAATCTCGCTCTCTCTGTTACTCTTCCTCTTTCTTACTCTTTCCCAATACAAAATTTCATAATGCTACATTTCCAGAAATAACACAGCAAAAATAATTAAACAGACTCAACATAATTCACTTTTCTAAAAAAACTGTTCCGTTCTGAAAAAGCCGCGTCTTGGAAATCCCTGTTCGAAAAATCTCCGTTCAACAAAACACCGTCGAAAACCAAAGAAGTAATCACCTTTGAAATGGAGTTTAGATTTTAAAGAAATCACCATTGTATTGTGTTTAGATATTATTGATTTGATTTGAGGCTTCTTCGTGAAAATTGTCAAATCATTCGTACACTGGCGAACAATCACATCAAACCAGAGAATTTCAAGCGAGAGCGAGAGCGTTTAATCAGACGAGAGCGAGATTTACCTCGTGAGGCTGGTGTAAGGGCAATTTACGTATTTGGTATGACGATGATGTTAGCAGAGAGTCAATTGATATTATTTTTCAAAAATGGGTCATTTAACATTTTGGACCTAAAAATTGGGTCATCCATACAAATTTCCCTTTTTTTTTCTAGTCCACTTTTCGAAGTTTAGACCGCCTACTTTTCTACCGATTCCAATTTGAGTTTAGAGAACGATGGGTCAAGTTGAAAGCGTCGCCGCCGTATCGTCTCCGAACGATCTACCACAAAGCCGGAATTCATCCGCAAATCCCGTCTCCTCCGGTTCCTCTCCCCGTCCTCCCTCCATGGAGTCTCTGATTGCAGGTCCGTTTCCTTCTGTTTGATCTCTTCGTGTCTTTTTGTTCTGTTCATATTCTACGTGTCTGTAAAAATGACTCTGTTAGTGAACGAAGCGATCCTTTTCATATAAGAATGATTCATGTTCAAGAAATTGAAATTTCGGGTGCTAAAAGGTCTAAGGACTATCGTGAATTTCGTTAAATTTATTTTCTGCGGTAGTATCGGTTTTTATTCTTCATAGCATGCTTAGGCAACAGGAGAAATTAGTCTGCAGTATGGTCCGCTTTGGTGAAGGCATTATGTTCATCATCTACGGCCTGGTTTATTCATGGTAATAGGATTTATGGAACTTTGCTAGGTTATAAGCAAGTGATTGCATGGGTGACTGAGAGAGGCTGGTTGCTGAAGAATAAGGATTCTGGGAAGTGGGTTAAATTGGGGGACTAGGAGTTGTCACTCGAATTGGAAAGGGGAGCCAAGAAAGGATAGAATTAGAAGAACGGGTATTGGTCAGTTTCTACAAAGATATATACCCAAAAGGTTGTCATTGGAACACGGTAGATTGATTATGTTTGAGTTAAAAGTTGTTTTAGAAAAGGTTTTCAGAAAAGAACAATTGGGAGAGAGTTGTGGAAAAGTTAAAAAGGAGTTTGGCCTTAAGAACGGGCATGAGGAGCCTATTTATCAAATAAAGTGAAGTATAAAATGTTCCGCCCAATTAAAGTGGCATATGGGCTTGAGCTAGGAGAGTCAATGCAGTTTCAACCAGACAGTGATGCTTTATCTCAGCTCTCATTTTAAAAGATAGGAGAGACGAGATAATCTTACTGGACTCCTTGTTCTTCCGCTGTTCAGGAAATTAAAGCAGTGGCCAGTCTTGTCCACCATCAAATCGAAGGACTAGGATTCTTCTTTTAAGTTTAGTTTCAGTATGAAAGTTTGAATTGTTTGAAGGGAAAGATAGCCTCTTAGTTCACTTTTAAGGACAAATGGAAATGAAAATAAAATAAACTACAGTTACAATTAGTAAGTGCAAGCCTCAATAGATCTCAATGCAAAAGAACAAATGGTTTATCTGATTAGAAAATAAAAATTGACCTAGGAAGAGCAACCTATGAAAATGTCGAATTGGCAAGCTTTACAAAATGATACAAAATTGGATTGTTCACTGTAAGATGGGGTAATTAGAGCAAAGGAGCTGTTATCAACGAGCAAGTGTGTGACTCATCGACCCATATAATATATAGTGTACACACAAGGATTCTCGATCATGATTTCCTCCCCCTCCTCTATATGAGCCTTGGTTTCTATTAGACCACTAGTAATCCATGCTTAGCAAAGGAGGGCAAAAAAGGGAATTTACCTAACATCCTACTTGGAGAGGAAGTGGGACGTGAGAATTAGTTAGGGGAGGGGACCACTGTATTACCATATAAGGAATGTTGGTACTGTGGGGAGGGTGTCTTTTTGTGGTAAAAAGTAGAGTAAGGCTTGTAGAGGAGAGTCCTAGCCCTCTCAAATTGGCTGGTTGCTTCTTTCTTATCCCGCTCCCCCTGCACTCAGAATGTATCAACAACAAGCCAAAATACCATAACAAAGTACCACAAACATATATTGACCTTAAAAGTAGAAAGCAGTCTGGTGGTATCTTTTTTTGGTAAAAAGTAGAGTAAGGCTTTTAGAGGAGAGTCCTAGCCCTCTCAAATTGGCTGGTTGCTTTTTTCTTATCTTGCAAGCTTTTCCATTATTGTTCTCAGGATTAGGTTTCTTTGCTGTGTTTTGTTTGCCTTGTAATCAGACTGCTTTCTACTTTTAAGGTCAATATACGTTTTTGGTACTTTGTTATGGTATTTTGGCGCGGGTGCCTAACAAATTGGTATTAGAGTCCTAACATCCTGGGGTGAACAAGGAAAATGGCGCAACGACAGATGGAGGAGAGGATGGAGATGTACGAGAAAGACATAGCTGAGATGAAGGGCAGGATTGTAGGACTCTGCAAAAGCTTTGAGAAGCTCATAGTGGAAGTACGCAAAAGTAGCACCATGAAGAAGAGCGGTGATTTTGGAATGGTTGAGGGATCGCACTAGAAATCAAAAGGGAAGATAGAGGAAGTGGATTCAGCTGCCGTCTAGGGAACTGGAAATGATAAGGGTAATTACAAGCGTCTGGAGATGCCGGTTTTCGAAGGGGAGAATCTGGAGTCGTGGTTGACAGGGCAGAGCACTATTTCGAGATACATGAGTTAAGTAAGATGGAGAAGGTGAAAGTGGTCGTGGTGAGCTTTGCGCCAGATGAGGTGGATTGGTTCCTTGGAGTCATAATAGAAATCTGATCAGATCGTGGGGAGTGTTGAAGAAGAGGATGTTTGAGCATTTCCGACCCACTGTCGAGGGTAGCCTGGGCGCTTAATTACTAAGGATCAAACAAGAGGGTGCGTATGTCGACTACGTCAAGAAGTTTGTCGCCTATTCCATGTTGTTATTGGACCTGGCAGATGACGTTTTGAAAGACACTTTCCTGAATGATTGGAACTAGAGTTACAAGCGGAGGTAATTAGCCACCGACCAGTGGGCTTGGAGGCTTGCATGAGGGAGGCCCAATTGGTGAATGATCGTAACCTAGCCCTTAAATTATCCCTGAAAGAGTTGAAAGAGGTTGGGACCATAAAGGGGGAGGCCCAATCCAGAAATAAAATAAGTACGTCTACAAATAAAGGGAACCCTAAGGGGACGGAAGTAGGAAACACCAGACAAATTTCGATTCCCATTAAGGGAAATTATGGGAAGAAGGACCCATCGGTGAAGCGACTGTGACAGAGAGTATAGAGAACGGTTGGAGAAGGGGCTCTGTTTCCATTGCAATGACAAGTATTCACCAGGCATTGATGCAAGGTGAGGGAAAATCAGGAGCTGATGTTATTCATCACCAATGACGAATCAAACTTAGAGGAGGTTAGAAACAGCAGAGGGCGAAGAAGGTTCGGAATTAAATATGTTCGAGGTAGTGGAAGAGGCGGAAATTTCCCTGAGGTCGATGTTGGGTTTTTTCAAGAGAGGGACAATGAAATTAAAAGGAACAATCGATGGAAGGGAAGTTGTAGTCCTTATTGATTGCGGGGCCACACATAATTTTATCCATCAGCGTCTAGTGTCAGAATTGAAACTACCTCTATTGGAGACCACCAAGTACGGAGTGGTTATCGACAACAGAGCGACAGTTAAAGGGAATGGAATTTGCAAGGCATTGATGCTGAATTTACCCGAACTAGTGGTAATAGCCGACTTCCTACCAATCAACCTAGGAAGAATGGATGTGGTGCTCGGAATGTAGTGGTTGTTTGCAACGGGGTCCATGGGGGTGCATTGGCCATCCCTAATGATGTCGTTCGTAGTGTATGGGAAACAAGTAACTCTCTGAGGAGATCTGTCGCTCACTAAAACGGAAGTGACACTGAAGGCTTTGTCCAAGATGTGGGAAGAAGATGACCAAGGTTTCCTGATCGAATTTCAGAACACAAAAATTGAAGGGGACGCAGGGGCAGAACATGTATTGAATGACGGAAAAGTTGAGGCCCTTCTGGTAATGATCCAAGCGCTCTTGGAAGAGAGTGAAGATGTATTCGGTACACCAAATGTCCTTCCCCCAAAGTGGGTAGTCGACCATTAGATTGTGATCAGGGAAGGTCAAGCACTGATCAACGTGAGGCCATATAAGTATGGGCACACCCAAAAGGAAGAAATCGAAAAGTTGGTTGACGAAATGTTGCAAGCTGAAATCATAAGGCCTAGTCGTAGCCCCTACTCGAGCTCGGTTCTCCTGGTACAAAAGAAAGATAAAAGTTGGAGGTTCTGTGTTGACTACCGAAAATTGAATCAAGTGAGCATAGTTGATAAGTTTCCAATCCCGGTTATTGGAGAGTTTTTAGATGAATTACATGATTCAACAGTATATTCCGGACTGGATTTATGATCTGGTTACCATCAGATCAAGATGAGGGAGGAAGACATCGAGAAGGCGACATTTCGCACCCACGAGGGACATTACAAATTTTTTGTCATGCCTTTTGGATTGACCAACGCCCCGACAACATTTCAATTGTTAATGAATCAGATCTTCTGACCGTTCCTTCGTCGTTTTGTTTTGGTGTTTTTCGATGACATTTTGGTCTACAACCCCTAACATCACCACTCTTGAATTGCACTTAGCAGTCGTATTCAACGTTCTGAGGGATAACCACCTGTTTGCGAATAAGAAAAAGTGTGTTTTGCCAATATTTTATACAGTTCTTAGGGCATTGGATATCCTAGCGTGGAGTGGAGGCAGATGATGAGAAGATTAAAGTGATGCTACAATGGCCCCAACCCGAGAACGTGACCGAATTGAGAGGATTCTTGGGGTTAACCGGATGCTACAGGTGATTTGTTAAGGGACATGGCGAGACGGTAGCACCATTGAATAAGTTGCTGCAGAAAAATTCGTTTAGATGGGACGGGTAACCTCCAAGGCGTTCGAAGAGTTGAAAACAACCATGGCTACAATTCTAGTGTTAGCATTGTCGGATTTTTCTCAACCATTTGTGATTGAAATAGATGCCTCTAGGTTCGGTTTGGGAGCAGTTCTATCACAGAATAATAGGTCCATTCCCTTCTCCAGTCAACAATTATCCGCTCGAGCATAGGGGAAGTCAATATATGAGAGGGAGTTGATGGCAGTTGTGTTTTTTGTGCAGAAATGGAGACATCACTTATTGGGAAACAAGTTCACGGTGATCTCTAACCAGAAGGCATTAAAATTCCTAATAGAGCAATGAGAAGTGCAACCTCAATTCCAACGTTGGTTAACTAAACTAATGGGATACAACTTCGACATCTTTTATCAACTCGGACTGCAAAACAAGTAGTAGACACATTGTCTCGTTCACTGCCAGGAGTTGAGATCCTAGTGTTATCTACCTCGGCGTTGGTGGATGTGGAGATAGGTCTGAAAGAAGTCGAAGGGGATAAGGAGTTGCAACGAATTATAGTTGCTTTGGAGATCGATACTGAGGGCAAACCCAATTATCAACTTAAACATGGGAAATTGTTATACAAGGGAAGGTTAATACTCTCTAAATCCTTATCACTAATTCCAACACTACTTCACACATTTCATGACTCGGTTTTGGGAGGACATTCCGGGTTCCTTCGCACATATAAGCGGATGTTGGGTGAGTTGTTCTGGCAGGGAATGAAGTCGGATGTCAAGAAGTATGTGGATCAATGTGAAATCTACCAACGAAATAAGACTAAGGCAATAATTCCAGCTGGTTTGTTGCAGCCTCTGCCCATTCCTTATCAGATTTGGTATGATTTAACGATGGATTTTGTTGAAGGGTTGCCGAAGTCAGGGACAACATCATGGTGGTCGTGGATCGTTTGAGTAAATATGCTCACTTCATACGCCTTAAGCATCCATTTTCTGCTAAGGAGGTAGCAGACTTGTTTGTCCATGAGGTGGTGCGCCACCATGGAGTCCCCAAGACCATAATCACTGATTGAGATAAGATTTTTCTCAGCAATTTTTGGAAGGAGTTATTTACAATGATGGAGACAGTATTAAAGTAGAGCACCGCGTTCCACCCCCAAACAGATGGACAAATGGAAAGAGTTAATCGTTGCCTAGAAACTTACTCGCGCTGCTTCTGCAATGAGCAACCAACCAGATGGAGCACTTGGATACCATGGGCTGAGCTATGGTATAGCACAACCTTCCACGCATCTATAAAAACAACCCCTTATCAGGCAGTATTCGGGTGGCCGCCACCACCTCTTATATCTTATGGGTAGAAGAAGATGTTGAATGATCTTGTTGAACAAAAGCTAATGGCAAGAGATGCAGCCCTTCGAGCCCTGAAGGACCATTTGGTAATAGCTCAAAACCGAATGAAGAAGCAAGTAGACTTGAAGAGGTCTCGGAATTAGTGTTTGAAGTTAGGGAGGAGGTGTTCCTGAAACTTCGGCCATACAAACAACGATCGTTGGCGAAAAAGAGGTGCAAGAAACTTTCCCCTCGATTCTACGGGCCCTACAAAGTACTGGAACAAATTGGGGAAGTAGCATACAAGTTAGAATTACTCGATGAGGCCAGTTGTTTTTCATGTGTCACAGCTGAAAAAGAAGTTGGGGAACAAGACACTTGTGCAACATCATCCACCGGTTTTGACAGAAGAGTTCGAACTCCAAATTATACCGGGAGCCATACTTGGGGTGTGTTGGAATGGAGAATTAGCAACAAATGAATGACTGGTGAAATGGAAAAACCTTCCGGAGAGTGAGGCCACTTGGGAGCCGGTCCATAGATGAATGAACAATTTCTCATGCTCCACCTTGAGGACAAGGTGTATCTAGAGGAGGGGGTATTGTTAGACCATCAGTGATCCATACTTACCAAAGGAGGGGCAGAAAAGGGAATTTACCTAACATCCTACCTGCACAGAGGAAGTGGGACGTGAGAATTAGTTAGGGGAGGGGACCACTGTATTACCATACAAGGAATGTTGGTACTGTGGGGAGGGTATCTTTTTGGGTAAAAAGCAGAGTAAGGCTTTTAGAGGAGAGTCCCAGCCCTCTCGAATTGGCTGGTTGCTTCTTTCTTATCTTGCAAGCTTTTCCATTATTGATCTCGGGATTAAGTTTCTTTGCTGTGATTTGTTTGACTTGTAATCAGACTTCTTTCTACTTTTAAGGTCAATATACATTTGTGGTACTTTGTTCTGGTATTTTGGCTTGTTGTTGGTACTTTCCAAGTGCAGGGGGAGTGGGTGCCTAACAGTTTCCTCTAAGTTAACCTTGCATTCTGTCTATTCTGACCAGATGAGAAAGAAAAGAGTATTTTGTTTGAAGATTTTATTTTGTGAATCTCCTCCAGCAATATTGTTATGAGTATGACGAATAATCATGTTGCCTCCATGCACGAAGTGCAGCTGGTCAATCTTTGTTCAAATGCAATTTTATGAAATTTAGCCTGCTTTTGCAAGTTTGCTTTGATTATGGCTACAATCAGTGTGTATTGTCATCTGACCTAGACAGAATTTAGTGAAAGAAAATCCTCATTGGATTTATAGCCACCGACAGGTTTTATTATTTTAGTCTTCACTGAGTGAGGATAATCAGCCATCTTTGTAGTTATCTTTACTTGCAAAAGTCCATGTTTGCTGAAGCATTATTCTTCTTCAGCACTTGATTGGATGCTAAGCAACGACTTGATGCATCTGGCGCCTTATGTTGTGTGTCCTATGACTTAAAATTAAAATTTCAGCTGTCATTTAATTGGATGCCAAGAAAGGATTTTATGCATCTGGCGCCCTACATCTTGTATCCTGTGACTTGAGAAACAGTTTCAGCTGTCATTTATTTGTAAAACCACCTCCTGAAGAAGTTAATTGACTGCCATTTAGGAGTCAGTGTTTTATATTTTCAATTAGCAAGTTTCGTGGGTCTGTCTGTTGGTTGGCATTAGAATGTGGGAGGATAAACACAATGGACATCATCTGTCATTTTCTTGCTACTGCGAGGTGTCCTTCATGCTTCAAGTCTGTAGTTTCTAAGAAGTGGAGGCCACTTTTGTCGTCACAGGATGTTGTATTGATCTAATTTGTGAGAGCTTACTTTGTTATGTAGACCAGACGGCTTATCGGAGGCCATCCAATTGAAACCTTTCCAGTGAAGACTTAACCTGAGTTGCAACAAGCTTTGACTGCAAGTTAGCAAGTAGGTTATTCTATAGTTCTTCATTGACGGAATTTATTTAAGTGAACACTAGCCATTGTTGCTTCATAGCAACATAAAAGTGAGGTTTTCTACAGACTAACCATTGAAGTCGTGAGATCTTATTCAAGGGGGTATATTACAGATTACACATGAAGCCAACTACCTCACGTATGAAATACTAAGCTGGCATCACAAAAGACAACAGAAAAAACTGAGTAATGCAGCCATTTAATCAGAGAACAGAATGATATTATTTGTTTAGTGTGCTTTAACTATTCTTTGTTTAAAATTTTATTATAGTTTAAGTACACATAAAATGAAATATTATATGAAGTATCCGTTGTACTAGTTCTCTTTAGTGTTAGATTTGAGCACATGTTAGATAATCAACAACTTTTTCATTCTTGCAGAAGCTGCAGCTTATGGTAATGAAACAAATGAGGTTTGTCCACTTTAAAGATATAAGCTTCCTTTTGAAATTGGAATAGAAACCAAGAAGTTGACCCATGCTTCTTTCAGTCTCTTGATGCCAAAGCTAACAGAGCGTTAGAGTGCCCCTGCATAGCTGACCTACGTAAAGGTCCATGTGGGGTCCAGTTTTCTGATGCTTTTCTTTGCTTCTTTAAGAGTACTGCCGAGGAAAAGGTAAGGAAATAGAAGGAACTGCCACATTTTATATAGTTTTTAAAGGAAAAAGAAGTTACGGCAAAGCCTTTTGGTAGAATTATATTTTTTAATCGCAACCCTGCCACATTTAGCTTTTAAAGGAAAAAGAAGTTACGGCAAAGCTTTTTGGTTAAATTATGTTTTTTGATCGCAACCGTGTAATTGTAGTCAATTTGGTCTCTTGTATAGTTATAAAATTTCATTATGATTTGTACATTTTTGTGGTTAGAACTTACCAAATGTCTTCAGACATTAGGGAGAGAGAAGGAATTCGACATGGCATGGCATATAAGTTCCATAACATGATGTACAAATTTGATACATCACATCGGTTGAAAAACACGAAACAGCACCCTTCTCTGTTGAAAAGTAGAAGGGCTATAACTAATCTTGTTTAACACTGCAACTAATTATGCTCGTTAGATTTCTATTACATTTTTTTATAATTAAAATTCAACTACAAACTTCTTTAGCATTTGATATTTTTGGATTTTTACCCAAGGGTAAACAACGCTTGAACCTAGCTCAACTGGTTTAAGTAGATCCTTGACCAAGAGGTTAGATGTTTAAATCCTCACAACTCCACTTGTCGTGTTGAACTCAAAAATTAAAGAATAAGCAAAATTTGTAAATGTTTAAGAACTAAATTCGTGAAGTTATGAGGTTGATTTTTCATTTTGCCTTTTTTTTTTTGAAATTTTTATTCTTAAAAATCTTTGCAAAATTTGTGGTACATACTAACAGCCAAATTGTGATGTTTTCCAAAGGGATCGGACTGCGTGCATCCTTTTGTGGCTTTGCAGAGCTGCATAAAAGCAAATCCAAATGCGTTCTCGAAGGATATCTTGGACGATGAAGATGAAGAAGAGAAGGAAAGGGAAAAAGAAAAGGCTGAAAAGCCAACTCAAGATTACAGAGTCATTCCTCCTTCATGGTCTAGAGAACCTCAAATTCCCAAGTCCAAGCTTTAGCCCAAACCTCCATTTTGTCTATCCTGGTATGATTGTTATGATTATTTTATTGGCGATGTAATATACATTCTTATACATCCCAAAGTATACCAGTATAATGAATAAGTTTGAGATTCTATTAGTTACATCGTAGCAATATCCCTGATTTTTCAATTTCTTTGCTTCCTAGAGCATTTTAAAATCATCATATTTAAAATATAAATTAAATATGAATGTATCAAACATGCGTTTACGAGTTTATGCAATACTAGGGATGCTGTGGTTGTAGAAATGTAACTCGAGAACCAAAAAAGCATATAGAGAGTATTTTTGGTAGTGACCAAGATAGCTTTCAATGACAAGTATGGTTATGGGATTACAAAGATTCTTGTAATTAAAAAATTTGAAGGCACGTAGATTTTTTTTGGATTATAAGACATGTCTGAAACTTCTCTAAGGCGGGAAATTTCTTTCTTGAATCTCAAAATGATTTTGGCTGCCTCTCTTAATCTTTGGTTTGTGATTCTACTATTTTTGTTGAGGGCCAAAACTTCAAGTGGCTGTTTGGTTGAGGAAAAATGTGATGATAATGATCTGTAATGTAGAAATAGCTATTCAATTCCAATAACATACTCTGCCAAAAAAAATTTTACATGTAGAAGATAATTGGATACATCTTTTTCTCCTTTCCAAACATGCCCTTGATTGAGTACAAGATCAAAACTAATTTTCAAAAGAATAAGAAACTAAGTTGGCCACTGCAAACTTTTCTTTAAGGCTTTTTATTGATAGGTCACTTATTTTTGAGGTTTCAAGAATCAATTTGTGCAATAAGTTGATCCAAGACAGTAGGATCTGCAAGTGTTGAGGTATCTCCAATCTCATCCAACTGCTTGGATGCAATTTTTCTCAAAGCTCTTCTCAATATCTTTCCACTCCTTGTTTTTGGCAGCTCATTTGCCCAATGTATTTTATCAGGTGCTGCAAATGCTCCAATCTGAAAGTATAATATCAAAATATTTCACCCTTAATTATTCTTTTACAATCCTCTTAAGTTCATATTTTTGAAATTGTTGACTAACTTGTGTTCGAATTGTTTGTATTAGGCTTTCTCGGAGCTCTTCACTTTGAGGAACTCCTTCAACTAGCGTAACAAATGCACGAATACTCTGCCCCTTAACCTGAAGACGAGAGAGGTTAAATTATAAAATTCAGTCCCTACACTTTGATTTATATCCTCTGTTAGTTCCTGTTTTTAAGAGCGTCTATCGAACCAATGTTAGTTGATCCAATACGACATAATAAAGATCACAAATGGCACAAAGAAGTTGAAACTTGAATCAAGTAGAAATAGTTGTGACCTCATGATCAATCCCAATCACTGCAGCTTCTGTACAATGAGGATGTGAAACTAATGCAGATTCTATTTCTGCTGTCCCAATTCGATGTCCACTGCATAATATAAAGTTTTTAGACCATATTTTATGTGTCTAAACATGTAAATAGTCTAGTCTTTTGTCGATAAATCTAACAAAAGCTTGAATTCATTTCATAATCTAACACTTAACCTACCCTACCACATATATTTAAATATATATCAAATATAAGTTAAAAATAAAATAACTCGAAATGTTAGATATTTACAAGATTTTAACCTGACATGAAAAGTAGTTTCTTTTTTGTTATTTGACTCTGATAAATATCAACACGTTCTTCTATCTAAAAATGTGAAATGTTATAAAATTAAGTACCTTATTCTAAAAATATGTTTGGAATCAAGTGTTTAACTATATTTTTTAATACTTAAAAACACTCTTTAAACACTTTAAAAGTCATTCCAAACAAAATCAAAATACTGAATTGTTGAAAAATACAAATTATTTGGATATCACACATACATCAACTCATTAACATCACTTGTTTGAAGAAAATGAAATATGTATACCTAACATTGAGAACATCGTCGACTCGTCCAGTAATCCAGATGTATCCGTCTTTATCCCTAAATGTCGAACATAATAAGATCAGGAATAACATACATAATTACTATCTAAATCAAATCAAATGGTTTCATTAAAGCCAATTAAAGAAAAGAAAAAAAAAAACTTGACCTAAGAAACATGAGTTAAAAGTCACCTGGTACAACCATCACCAGTGAAATAATATCCTGGAAATGGCTTGAAATATGTGGTTTCAAATCTGTCATGATCTCCATAAAGTGTCCTCAATGCCCCTGGCCATGAACCTTTTATACATAAGTACCCATTGCCTTCTCCTTCTATTTCCTTCCCCTCTTCATCCACTATCACTGCCTGCATCGACGTTAGGTTAGGTCGGTTCGGTTCGTTTCGATTTTTGACTATGATATAAATGTGTGGGCATATGTAATGCTGTGGTAGGATGGTAGGTACTTCTTCGATTAACTTTAGACTAGGCATAGAATTAATATATTATTTCATTACATAGTATCTATCATTTCTTTTGTATTAAGTTTATGAGAGTATGTGTCAGTGCCACTAGTGTTTTAGAATTTTCTAAATTGTATAAAGATAATAAAGAAAATAAAGTTTATCACTTTTTTAATTCAATAAATATTGGGTCATAATGTAATGTGCGAATTTTTTGAATTGAAAATTTGACAAATCAGTATTATAAGTTCATCAACAATTGTTAGGATTACAACTAATTGTAGTCAACAAAAACAAGCTATTATCAAAGTCAACCAACAATTAATGAATTTAGGTTAAAAAAATTAGAGAAAAATATCAATCTAGTTGTTAGGTTTTGAGTCGTCTTCTTCTTCTTCTTCTTCCTTTTTTTTTTTTTTTTTTTTTTTTTTTTTTTCTTCCTCTCTCTCAATATGTAGGGTAAGAGAATCTAATTTCTAACTTCGAAGTGATAGTACGAGTAATATATTTATTTTTTGACTGGTTTTTATTTAAATACTAAAGTTTTATAATGTTACACTATTATCCACGAATTTTGTATTTAATTTCTATTTAATCATAAGTTTCAAAATATTACATTTTATTCTTTGAGATTTTTTTTTTTTTTTTTTTTTAATTTTTAACTAAATACTCACTTCTAATCTCTAGTTTTAATGCTTATTGATGAACATAAAGATTAAATTAATTATAAGTAAATTAATTTTCACTAATTTGTAAACACTATTAACATTAATTAAAGAAATTCACATCATAATTATTTTAAACTAACTAACTGAAAATTACATCAAATACTAACATAAGTATTCGTAAAAAATTAATGATACAAATGTAAAATATTGAAACGTAAGGATGAAATAAAAACTTAGAGTAAAAGTGTAACACTTTGATACTTAGAGACCAAACGAAAACTAAATACAAAATCTAGGGACTAACAAATATTATTTCTTAAAAAAATTATTAATTTGTAAATTTTATATAAAATGTTATACAATAATTACATTTAGAAATGATAAAAGGGTGTAGTTTTAGATGAAAGAACCTGGACTCCAAAAAATGGGAAAGTAGCAGAACCAGGCTTCAATGGCCATGCCCCTGGCATTGGAGTAATCTACGTCCACAAACCATATACTTTAATTAATTAGTTCAATACTAAAAATTTTTCTAATTTATATTTTTAAAAATGAAATATGTGCATATAATTGCCATGAACTCAACAACAACTAGGTTTGGCAAAGATCCACGCAGGTCCCCGCCTCTAGTTTGACCGAGGATGAGGTCAAATTAGGGATCCTAACCGGGTCCTCGGTCGGGGACGGGGAGGTTATCCCCGCCTCCGTCCCCGTCTCCATCTCCGTCCTCGATTAAATTTTTATTTTATATATATAAAAGTCGGGAATGGGTCCCTAAGGGGACCCGTTTTCCTGATGAGAAATCCCCGTCCCCGAGGGGGAAATACCCTGCGAGAACGAGGACGGAGACAGAGTCCCCGCCTCGACCCGGCTCCATTGCCAACCTAACAACAACAACAATAATAATAAAATAATTACCATGGCGGCACCGGTCTCTGTTTGCCACCACGTGTCCAAAATAGGGCACCGAGAGTCACCCACCACCTTATAAAACCACCTGTATATCTAATTCATCACTTTTTTATATAAAAAAATATTACATTACAAATATAAGGTTATAAGATAAGTAAAATGAAAATCAGACGCTTACAAGTGCATACAAAAAATGTGATTGAATTTATAAAATTTAATGATAACGAATTATTGGTCAGTAGTCGAGGTAAGTTTGCATTTTTACTCCAAGAAGTAATTTTTAAAAGTAAAAAACGAGGTAAGTTTGAATTTTTACTCCAAGAAGTAATTTTTAAAAGTAAAAAAAAATAATTAATATATAGTTGAATTTTAATTACCTCCATGCAGCTGGATTAATTGGCTCGCCTGCACTTCCAAGTACTCGTAGAGATTTTCGAGAGTAACGCCTAACATGCTGCATCCATAATTTCGACCCATTATAAATTTAGTCTATAAATTTTAAATTAAATTATTTTAAGGTTGCAATGTAATCATAAACCTTTTATAATTGTTTCAAAATTGAGACATAGTATGAGTGTAGTCTATTAGAGAGTATGCGAATCCATCTCAAAACTAAATGACAATAAGAGGAGTAACCCATCTATCTTATAAAGAGTGTGAGTCCCCTTGGTCTTTTCAATGTGGAATTCTCAACATAGTCACCTACACACGGTTTGAAGTTTCGATTTTCTATACTATTTTAGAGGATTTCTACTCCAACTATAGGTTTGAAATATTTATGAAAGATGAAGAGTAATATTAAAACTTTTGAAAGCTTGAAACAAATAGTAAGTTCCAAGGGATTGTCTTACAATTTAGCATAAATTTCTATAGTTGGATTTATTGTTTTTTTTATAAAAATATCATTTTGGTCTATATATTTTGGGACTGTTTAATTTTAGTCTTATACTTTTTGTAAATATTAAATTTAGTCTCTATAATTAGTTTTTCGTTGATTTTCAAAAGGAATATTTTTTTGGTTATTTATTAGTATTTTTTTATAATTTAAAATATATTCACATATTGTATCTCTTTGCACGAAAATTATTATTATCATTTAACCAATTTCAATTTCAATTAAAACTAAATTTAAGTTTCATGAGACAGTAATAATTGAGCAAAGTAGGGACAAAATTGGTATTTTAACTATTATTTTCTTTTTTAAATTTAAACGAAAAACATTAAAAAAAAAAAAAAAAAGTAAAAGAAAGGGAATTACCTCATCACCATCCCGCATGAGAGAACGGATCAAAGTGGGAGCAGTGAAGAAAACGGAGACTTTGTATTTGTCCACTATTTCCCAACACCTCCCTGAATTTGGATAATTTGCAACCTACACCCAATCCATTATTTATTGTATCAACATTTTCTATATACTATCTTTTTTTTTTTTTCCTTTTCCGACGCGCAATGCCTACTCATAGGGAGTTTATGCAAGGTATATATACCGTTGGGAGTTAGTAACTCTCGACGGGATCAACGAAACGACGGTAATTCTCCTATTCTCTCGACAGTTTCAACACCATCAGGAGTTTGATATACCAATTGGATTTTTTCGTTCAATCTCCCGACGACTGTTTACCCGTAGGGAGACAAATTTAGTCCCTAAAACTTTGATAATATTTGTCTAGTCTCTAAACGTTCTATAGTTTCAATTTAATATATTTCTATTACTAATATTGTTATATTGTTTCTTAGATGTTGATATGACATTACACTAGAGTGTAATTCGATTAGATATTATGAAGAAAAAAATTAATAATTTAATTAACAGTGTTAAAGGAATGAACCACATAAAATTACTATTATAGTTCATAGAACATTAATACATATTAAGAAGTAAAGAGTAAATAGACAAAGCCATCAAAATTTAAGAACTAATGTTATGAAATATTTAACTAGTAGTTATTATTGAAGTGTAAATGTAAATTCGAATATAGCTTAATAGATTAGATACTAATTTATCATCTTTAAAGTTCATACCTTAATTCCCTACCCTTTCTATAAAGAACTATAAAAAAATATGGAAGTGAAAATGAAATTATCATGATGTTAATTAAGTAGTTACCCCTTCATGAATAACAATAGTGGCTGCATTAAGCAGTGGCCCATATGTCACGTAACCGTGCCCCGCACCCCAACCGCAATCAGCCGTGGACCTTAAAATAATAAAAAGAAGGGACAATTGTAAATATAGAAATTAGATCTAAAGGTTAAATGTAAAAGAATTTACAAATATAACAAAATTTAGATAATTTTTAAAGTCTATGAGTGATAAATCATTTTACTATATTTGTAATTTTTTTTAAAAAAATGTTGTTATACATTTAATTATTAGTCCTAAAAGTACTACTAATTATAATTACACTAAAGTTTAAACTAATTGTATATAATATTCTAAAAAAACTTTAAATCAATCATATAAAATTTAAACCTAAATTAAAATTAAGGATATTGATGTGTTACTCACCAATAAATATCAAAAGGTTTATAGTCAAAGACATATTTGAAACTGGTTCCAACGTACACCATATATCCACCTGTTGTATGAACTACACCCTATTCCACATATAAAATTAAATAGTTAAATATTATCACTTAATAAAAATATATATAAACTAATAATAATGTCAAAAATATGATTTCTCTTGCCCATTCTATAAATTTAAGAAATTTTCACAAATAGAAAAAATATCAAATTATTTATAGAAATAGCAACAAAATTTTTTTTTGATAGATCTTGATAGACTTCTATAAATTTCTATTACTATACCGATAGATTTTTATAAATTAAAATTTTCGTTCTCCTTATTTTTTTTATTTTTGGAAATCTCTTTTCTAATTTCATAAAATTTGAAACTCACTTAAGTTAGAGAGTAATAATTAATTAGAAAAAAAGGTAAGTAAATACCTTAGGCTTTCCAGCACTCCCACTTGTGTAAAGCAAAAAAAGAGGATCCTCAGCATCAACCCATTCCACATCACAATTCTTTGAATATTTAGGAATAACATCCTAAAACAATAATAATAAAAAAATTAAAAGAAAACGAGTCAATTTTTAAATAATCTAAATAGCTTGTCCACAAATAACTCAATATATATATATATATATATATATAGCTAAATTTCAAAAACGTTTTTAAAACATTATTATGAAACAAAGTCTAATTATTTTAAAATATATTTCAATTTATAATTTAAAATTTTTAAGAAGGCTATTCTTTAAAAAGAAAAAAATATATAAAAAAACAATAAACCTGCCACCATATATCTCTTCCTTCTTTCCATGGGGTGCTTTCTTTCTTCAAAGTTGATTTATTTTCATAAACCAAACATGAATCTGCCCAACAAATTTAAAAGTATTATTTAAAATCTTTGATATTTTTTATTAACCTATATATTGACTGAAATATAAATATAAATGTATTATATATTCATTTCCCTACATTCACCTTTATATCTTTTATTTCTAAAATTAAAAAGATAAAAAAAATATTTGGGTGCATTTTGGACTGCAGCTTTTTTGTGTAACTCACCCAATAATCCAATCACAATCTACCACGTGACAAACTTATTTTTCTTTTTTAAAAATATTTTTAAATTTATTTTTCTATGTGATGGATGAGGGTATAGGAAGATGGATGCAACCTAGGTCGCATCTAAGTACTACTTAAAAAAAATTATGAGATAAGCTAATAATTTATTATATAATAATAAATTATAAAATTTTTAGAAATTAATTAGTTCTAATTAAGTGGATTAAATTAAATAGCATACCAATAGAATGGCCATGTTTGGCTGATTGGATGAGGGCAGCATCAACAATGTCTTTAAGAAGGATGGTTTTTGAGCCTCTTTTTGCAGCATTGCAAGTAATCAAAGCTTTTGGTTTGCAATCAATTATTCTTTGAGCAAGTGATTCAGAAGAAAATCCAGCAAATACAACCTTATATTATACACCCAAATATATCAATATCATTTTTTTCAACTATACATTATATATAAAAGGCATATTTTCTTAAAAATTTAGGAACCAAACGTGTTTTTAATCTAAGATAATAAAGGGCATATACATACCGAATGGATGGCACCAATGCGAGCACAAGCCAACATTGCAATGGGAAGTTCCATAATCATAGGTAAGTAAATCACAACAGTATTTCCTTTTTTAACTCCAATATCTCTCAAATAATTACCAACCTAATCAACATTAATATAAATTTACATAAATTTTCATTAGTCTTCAAGAATACACAATAATGTTACATAAAAACAAGCTAACACTGTGGAACTGATTATAAAGGTTGCTTGTGATAATAATTTGATTTTTAATTTTTTTGTTTCAAAAAGATTTTTTTATTAGTTTTTAGTAACCTCTTTATATTGATTTTCATCTTTTATTAATATACATTTCAACTCTTGGTCAAAGTTTTAAAAAATACTCTTTTTTTAATAAAAAAACTAATTTTTATATAGTTTTCAAAATGATTTAAAAATATCTGTGTAGAATAGATAATAAAGCAAGAAAATTCATCTATAAAAAATATTGTTTACAAGCATGAAAATTCATCTATAAAAAATATTGTTTAAAATAATTACCAAATGGATCATCCATTAAAAGTAATTTTTAATTAATCTATTTTTAAAATACTTTTTACATATTATTATAGGTTTTTAAATAGTAAATATTTTTAATAATCTAAACCACTAAAAAATCTATATTAGATAAACTTTACATTATAAGAAAAAAGGATTTTATTTAAAAAGTATATATTTTTTAAAAAATTATTCCAAACATACCAATAATGTTACGTTGTATTCTAAACAAAGTTGTAAAAAATTAAAAAGGATAGTTACAAATATAGACATTAAACCCAAAGTATCAGCAGATATAACATAATAAATAGTCTACCGTGATAGACCATATTATTGGTAGGAGTCTATTAGTGATAGATCATATCACTGGTAAGAATCTATCCACAATAGAAGTCTATCGACTTGTCTATATTTGTAATTTTTAAAATGATGTTATATACTTGGTTATTATTTCTAAAAATCCTACGCATTGTAATTATAGTTAGTTGTTTAAACATGATGTTTTATATATTCTCAAAATTTTATAATAAAAATTATTATTTTTTTAAGAAAAATTGAAGTTATTCTTAAAAAATAACTAAAAGGCACAGCCCATAGATGCACATGCATTAGAAATTTTTTAAGTGTAAACATCTTTTTGACCAAATATATATAAAAAAGATATTTGACAAAAAAAAAAAAACCCATTTTTTAACATAAAAAAGAGGAAATAAAATTAAGAAGATATGAAAAATAAAGAAAAAAAATAAATAATACTTGGGAAACTTGGTGGAGGAGGTTGGTGTAGGTTAAAGAAGCCTCATAGCCAGGCTCATTTCCCTCCCAATACATTGCAATTTTATCTCCCAATCCAGCTTCAATGTTTCTATCAATGCAATTATAGCAAATATTTGTGATGCCACCCTTGAACCACTGTCCAAATAAATAAATAAATAACTAATAAAATTAAGAAAAAATGATCTTAAACAACAAATAAAAGTGCCGTAAATATTTTCAAATATAGCAAAATATCATAGTCTATCAATATCTATCAGTGATATATGATAATAATATATTGTTGTCTATCACTGTCTATCATTAATAGACAATAACCTTTTGCTATATTTGTAAATATTTTCGATTATTTTTCTATATTTAAAAACAATCTAAAATTTATTATATGAATCAATATATTTATTATAATTTTATAATTCATTTTAAAATTTCAAATTTTACCAACATAAATGTAGGCGTTTAGGATTTCCACTATTTTGATTCTAAAAATAATTTTAAAAATAAAACTCTAAGCATTCATTTAGATCCTATTTGGTAATCATGTGGTTTTTGTCTTTTTTTTTTTTTTTTTTTTTGAAAATTAAGTCTATTTCATCTATATTTCTTATAATAATTTACATATTTTTAAATACAATGGTTGAATTATTAATCAAATTCTAAACACAAAAACAATTTTTTAAAAATAATTATCAAACGGTATGTTAGATATTTATTTTGAAAATATAAAAGAGAATATATTAGGGAGGGTTACCTCTATATTAATCTTGCCTTTGGTAATATCAAGGTTTCAATGACGGCTTGATGATGATTCCACTCCTTTTTCCAGATAGAAACTCAGATGATGCAATTTCGGACCAAAATTTTGAAGGTTCTTCAATGGATCTTTTGTACATATCCAAGTACTTAATTCCAAAAAAAAAAAAAAAAAAAGGACATTAAATAATTATTTAATGTCTGAGTAGTTGCCAAGAATGGGGTAAAATCTAAATTAAAGAAAAATGTGCTTGTTTTAAAAAGGGTTCATTTAGTATTTTTTTTTTGGGGATAATTCAGTTATACTTTTATTTTTTAAAGATTTTTTTAAATACACATTGATGGGTCATTTTAGGGTTGTATAGCAATTTTAGAAAGAAATGAAGTCTCGATTCATTGTTTTTATCTCTTTTAAAATAAATAATAAAAGTTGGTCAGATTATTTTTCTTACTTATATAGGATGTATATATATTTTTTTAGTGTAATAATAGAATGAATCGGAGATTCAAATTTCTAAACTTTTGATAGGTGATATATATATTTTATGCAAGTTGATACTTAAATACAAAATTAATATTGTAAAAATTAAATAGGAATAAGTATATATATAGTAACATTAAAATTCAAATTAAAAAAAAGGGAATTTTCGAAACTAGAAAAATAAGGAAAATTATTTACACAAAATAACAAAATTTAGTCTTTTTTACTAAAGGTTGATAGAGATCGATAGAAGTCTATCGGTGTCGTCTATCAGTGATAGGGACTGATAGATGTCTATCAGTGATAGACACACTGATAGAAGTTTATCTGTGTCTATCAGTGTTTTTCTTGCTATTTCTGTAAATAATTTGACATTTTTTTCTATATATGAAAACTTCTCCTAAAAAGAATTAAAAAATTAAAAAATTAAAAAGAAAAAAAACATTATTAAATAGATTTTAAAGGGAAAAATTGTGAATTGTGAATGAGAGAGACCTTTTGAGTGGTAGGAATATGGGCTTGGTGGGAAAATTCTTGGGATGGAACCACAAGTTCATCTTCTTGAGAGGGAAGAAACTCCTGCAAAACGACAGCGTTTAGGATATTTAAGAAAATTTTGAAGACTAAAATTAATTTAAATAATTTAGGAAGTAATTACCTCTATGTTGTTGATGTTGTCTTTGGTTATATCAAGTTTCTCTTTATTGTGATTCCATTCCTTTTCCTTTTTTGACTCACAAGATCCAATTTTCAAGTGCTAAATGTTAAATTGTTCAATCCAATTAGTAGAGCCAAAAATAAATAAAAGAAAACATTATGGTTTTTCTAATCTATAATTTTTAGAAAACAAAAATTAGTTTTTTTTTTAACTTATAAATTGCATAATAAGTATTTAAAAATAAAACAATACTACTTTACCTTTTCTTTTCTTTCTGTTAACAACATCAAATAAGAAACAAAAATACAATAATAAGAAGAACATTATGATTACCACATGAGTTTTGAAAGGTTTGATGAGAAAATTTCTAAAAGGAAATGAAGAGTTAATGTTGACAAGAGGAAGTTTCCTCCAAAACAACAACATTTGAGATCTATAAAATACGTCGTTTGAAATCATTTTGTTTTTTTGTATGTTTTTTTTCTCTTTTTGATGTGTGGGATAAAGAGAGGTTCATTGGTTAATTTATATGCCCAAAATTAAATTTAATTGTGAGTTTTTTTTTTTGCAAGTTTTTTCTAGTTAATTAATTTTTCTTAATAAACTCTTTGCTAATTAATATAAAGAAGACTTTATAAACAATTTGGGAGGGAGGTTATTCCGATTTGCCAGTTTTATTTTGTTCCATTTAAGGGTTTTATTTATAAAATAATTATTATATGAACAAAGAGAATTAACTATGCAAAAAAAAAAAAAAAAAAAAAAAAAACTTTCATTTACTCGATTTTGTTTTTTTTCTCAAAAATCCAAATTTTTTATTTTTTTACAATAATTACTGGATGGGAGATTGGACCTCTGATCCATATTAATACCACTAAATTAAACTCACTTTTGGCAAAAACCCAAAATTCTGGTAACTAAAAAATGGTTCTAATAAGTTAGTATAGTATATGGATTTTTATATTATTATTATTATTGTTTTGTTTGTTCTATTGAAATTAATTTATTATGTTTTACTTTTCCTTTTGTGTTCTGTGTTTTATTTTTCCCTTCAGTTTTTCTTATATGACGTTTCTTTTAATGTTAATGTTTTTTCTTTCGCAATAAAAACTAGTTAATGTTTCTTTTAGTTTTGTTTAAATAAAAACGTTAACGTTTTTTCTAAACTAATTTCTTTATATTCAAATATAACTAGAAAATAATTATTTCTAAATTTAGTACATTATTTTTAAGAAACTAATTCATATTATATAATATACTTATTATTTCAAATTTTACTTGTTTCTAGTATATATATATGGATTGGGACTATGAGAAGCATTAGTAGACTTTAGTTAATTTTAATTAATTTCTAGAATTTTAATTTTAGAGTTATGCGTGTTTTAAATTAGTTTCTAGAAAATAATTATTTTTAGAGTTATGGATTGGAACTCTTGTATTGTATCAAAATTATCATTATGTAACCACATAGAATATATACTTATTAAATATTATGATATAATTAACATTTTTATTATAGTAATATGAATATGATAATGTAAACCTCAATATCAAGGGAAGAGATACATTTCAATTAACATTGAAATATACACGTGTTGACAAATCTTATAATGTTATTATCATTTTTTTAATACAACATAGCGAAGGAAATTTGATATAAATTTTATTTATTAGTATGTGGGTTGGATTCAATATCTAATACTTATCATCGATTTTTTTTTGTTTTTGTTTTTATTTTTCTATTTTTGTTTTTGATTTTTTTGTTATTCATATGTTGATTTTGTTTGTTGGAGTTGAATTTCTTCAAATGAAAGAGCAAAATCATATCCCTTAGGTCTCTGTTTTTGTTTTTTGCAATGTGATATATTATATTGTATTTAATGTAATATTCATTGAATAATGTTTAGTAATATGCTCAACCACCCATTTAATATTGACTGGTCCATACCTGTTTTACTTAATCTGATTTTACTCCTTTTATTTCTTGTTTAATGAACTCACTATTTAAACTTAATGAGGTTAGGTGCACCCAAATCTCCTGACCAAAAACCCCTCAACATCCCTTCTATTTATACATGACTTTCTCCTCTATGTTCTCTTGAGAAATCTCCACTGCCTCCTTTGATACAGTTTGTTGGTGAGTCATTGTTCTCATCTTCCCTTTCTTTTTTTTTTTTTTTTTTTTCACTTTCGACTTCAATCATTTGGATACTTTTCCTTTTGTAATATTTTTGTTTCCCTTCTCTTACTTCAATGTTTTTACATTCATACAAGGGTGGTTACGAATCGAACGATTGTGCTCAAAGAGGTACACTTTCATTCCATTCTTTTATAATAAATAAGATATTTCATTAACATGGGTTTATTACTTTTGTTAGATAATTTCTTATCTGTCTCTATATATTCTTGGTGTTTTGACCTTTAGTCATTCCAAACCTAATAAAAAGGTAAGTTGCAGTATGTTTAATTGTTATTTCATTTGCATTTATCTTCATCATAGTCTAAATACTTTGTTTTCTTTCTTGTAGGTGCCAAACTAATTACACATTTCCACATTTCCTTCTCAATTAGTTTGAGGTTCATTAGTTTTACGTTCAGAATATACTTTTTTATAATTCAATATCTATCTATAAATTTTGGTGGACTATTTGTAATAGATTGAGACTGTGGGTCATTGTTATTTAAATATATTTATTTTCAAATATAATTGGACATTGTTGAGAACACTATTATTTGCTTATAGATAGTTGTTATTTTATATACTATTCAGGGTGAGTGCAATACATGTTAATATGAAACTACAAATTTTATTTTTCTTACTAGAATCTGAGAATCTTCGATTTATATTTTTATACGATGCTATTTTTTATAGCTTGAAATGTACAAAAATGTAGCCAATTGAAATATATAATTAAACCATAAAAAAAGTTTGATATTTCATTTTCAAGGGTCATTGAAATACAAAAGTTTTAAACTCTATCGTTTGAAATGCCAAATATTTTTTTTAAAATTTAATGTGCAAAATGTGCAAAATTATTATTTTGTTAAAATTTTGTGCAAAATGTAAATTTTAACCGTAGGAGAAAAAAATTGGTTTAAAAAAAGGTTAATCTATATTCTATAAATTGGCCAAAAGACACCATATAATAGTTGGTTTTCTGGTTTTTGTAAGATTTTGGTTTTAAGATTAACATTTAAGTGTCATCCCTTCTATTTAAACCAAAAGTACTCTTCATATATTTTGGAGACACCAATTTCTGATCTCTCTTTAAGTTTAAGTCCTGAGCTATTTGTCAACCTAATCATATATTAACTGAAAAGATAAGCCTAACGAACCATTAGTTATTGAAAAATATCTAGATATCATTGAGCTACACTTATAATTTGGCAATGTTGCCCCATTATTATTCTTTACAACGTAATAAAATAAGGTTGCATTAGGATAGGTATAGCTTTAATTGTTGCTCTTTGTTTACCAATGAGAACCCTAAACCTTAACCCCACCAAAACCCTAAAAAACTCTAAACCATAACTATTGGAACTCCTAAATCCTAAGCCCCTAAAAAACCCTTAAATCCTATACCGTAACACTTATAATTGGTATTGACTGCCCTAATTATGAAATTATGGGTAGAGCATACGAATAGGTCTTAATTGTCAATATTTGTCATTTTGTAAATAAAGCTAAGTTCATTAGTATTGTCTTAATACTAAGTACAATTCATCCTTTTAGGATCTATTTATTTCCCCCCTTACCCTAGTAAGATGGAAATTGTTGAGGAGCTTTTGCAATCCTAATAATTATTATAGAGTCTCAAATGCAGTTGTTCATAACATTGACCATGTTGCTTATCAATCACCAAAGGATAGAAGAACAACTAGCATACATTAAACACTACATTCGACAATTTACTTTCTTTCGCCTCATTTATGAGAGTGACTTGGCATATCGTGAAAGTACTCGAATGAATAGAATAACATTTATGTTTATTGTAATATGCTTAGGATGACGAGATGTTTGGAACCAATTAGATGTGTTGGTATTGAAGAGATGTTAGCAATATTCCTACACATTCTTGCTCACGATATTAAGAATTGAGTAGTATGCACACAATTTTTGAGATCTAGTGAAACGGTCTTGAGATATTTCAATGCAGTTCTCAGAGCAGTAATACAACTTTACATCGTCTTTTTGAAACCCCCGATTTGATTACAAGTACATGTATCGATTGGATGATGGAAATCGTTTTAGGTACAAAAAAGTTTCAGTACTATTCTATGAATGCATCTGAAATAACTTTATTGACATTGTCTCAAATTATCATGATTAGCCCAATCCCAATAGATTTTTCTGGATGCATTGGACGATAAATACATCAAAGTGAATGTTAGTGTCATTGATCGATCACGATGTAGGACGAGAAAGGGGAAAATTTCCACGTATGTTCTTGTAGTATGTGATCAAAACAGACAGTTCATATTTGTTATGTCAGGATAGGAAGGTGCAAGCACCGACTCTAGGGTTCTTAGGGATGCAGTTGCTTGACTGCACAGACTGAGGGTTCCAAAAGGTATAAGAATCAATCATGTACAATATAAAACATGCGTAAATGCAATAATACACATATTTGACAATAAAAAACTTGTACATGATACTATTATCTGTGTGTGCTGGCTACCCCAATGCTGAAGGATTCCTGGCTACACTATAGAGGAGAACATTACCATCTCTTATACTAGCGTTTAATAGGAAACACACCACAACTTTGAGGAAATTTTTCAACATGAAGAATTCTTCAACAAGGAATGTTATCAAGTGAGCATTCACATTGTTAAAGGGGCGTTGAGAAATTCTTAGGGGAACAACCTTCTACCCGGGTTGCAATGTCAAACGATAGCTACGCGTTGCCCGATTCACAACCTGATCATAAGGGTAATGGGGATGGTTGCTATGCTTGATGAGTTTGTGGATGAGAATTCTATATTTTCTTTTCTGAAGGGGGAGAATATCGAATTTATTGAGACATCAGATGAATGGGCCCAATTTAGAGATGATTTGGTGGCCCAAATGTTTTCCTAGTGGCAACAATCATGATTGTTTTTCTGATAGAAAAATTGAAATGTTGTTTATGATAGAAAAATTGAAATGTTGTTTACTTATTGAAAAATATTTATGTATTTGAATTGTAAACCCAAGACTTTCCTTAGATTATTTGCTCTTGTCACATATTGTAGGATGTTGGATTTAAGTTATTCCATTGTTGAAGAAAAATGACAAAACTTTTGGTTGAGGTTGTCTTTGATAATTTTGGAATTTATTAATAAAGAAAAGAAAAGAAAGGAAATAAAGAAAAAGAAAATAAAAGAAAATAAAAGGAAAAGGGAAAAAGGAAAAAGAAAAAAAGGAAAATGAAAGGAAATGGAAACCCATTCTGTGCTTAATGGTATAAAATGAGAACCCACCACCACCTAACTCATTTCAGCCCATTTCTCCATCATTTCCCATCAGATTTTCAGAGCATTTTGAGAGAGAGAGTGAAGGAAGAGGAAGAAGAAGCTTGCTGCAGGTTGGAGGTTGAAGAAGGGAGGAAAAAGTTCATGCAAGTGCAACCATGGAAGAATCTAGGTTCAACCTGCCTATCTCTGGTTTTTAAGTCTGTTTGAGCTACACAAGAAGAACTAAGAGATGAAGCCTGACTTTCTTGAAATTAATCTAGTTTTTAACAAATTTCATGAAGGAAGCTTGAGCTAAATCTGAAGTTAAGTTAATGGTTTTTGAAAAGGAAAACAGAGCACAAAATTTTCGTGTAAATCAGAAGAATCTCTGGTTTTCTCTGGTTTTTCGAACATTCTGGGGTTTACAGGTTGAATTAGAAGCTCAATTAGGTATGGTTCGAAAGCTTATTCAATTTCCTATAACTTACATGAAGAATTTGTGAGTCATAAATGATTAGAAGTAGGTTTAATTTCAGGAGAAAGATAAAGGGTAGCAGAGACGCACAAATCTGTATTTACTGCGTTCGGGGGATTCTTGGATAAATCCTTCAGGTAAGTTATAGAAAGTTTCAAAATGAAGATTTTGATATATAGTACATTATGCTCAAGTATTGAGGAAGATATGATTATTGGAAGTTAGGGTATTGAATCTGGAAAATCTGGAAAAAAGAGTGTGAAGTGTGATTTTATTTCTAGAATTTAGAATTCATGAGCATGGAAAGACAAGACAATTTATAGTTCTGATGCTCGATCTTGGTTTGTTTGATAGGCCAAGAGGAAATAGGCCGAGTCTACAGACCAGGGAACTAGCTAAGACTGTGAGTGACAAAACGAATTTTGAAAATAATTTCTAAACTGTAATTTATGCTTAAATGGTTTACATGCTTGAATATGAACTTATGAATGATACATGATTTCTATGAATGGTTTCAAGCATAAGTTTTGAGCTTAGATTTTCTAATGAGGTTTATATACGAGCACGTGATTATTGACTTCCTGAAAAGCAGTTGAAACGATATCATTTAAAGTAAAGTATGTATTAGTGAGTACTGTTTAAAGATTTTCAGTTTTTCACGAGCAAGCTGAGTAAGCTTGAGTTTTATGAATGATAAAGATAAACAAGCATGTTTTAATGTTTTCATGTGGTTTTCTGAGACTTTTATTGACTACATGACTGAGCCCAAGTCTATATGGTATCGTGTGCACATAGGTTATATTCCGTTGTTGACGTTGAGTGTACTCCATGACAACGATGCTGTCGTGAGTGCTGGGTGAGCCCCACTACGACAAAGATGATGGGAGTGCTGGGCAAGCCCCACTACATCGTAGAGCTAGTAAACGTTGGTTGTACTGGGCGTGCCCTATACAACGTTGATTTGTCATGTTAGTTAAAATATTTTATATACTTGATATGCCTTGCTAGATTTTAATGACGTACTTGCGGAATATTTGAGAAAGCTTTTATCATTACACGTTTATGTCTAACGCTTTGATTGAACAGATTTATACGTTTAAAGGTTTATCATGTGTTCTGGTTTGCGGATTTACAGTTTTAAATTTAGTCACTCACTAGGCTTTGTAGCTCACTCTTTCAAAATGTTTTCCCACTTTTCAGGTAGAGATCGAGCTCCCGGTGTCTGATTACCGCCAAAGTCTATTTTCTGCTAGAAGCTTCAAGATCAAGCTCCATACGTGGGTGGAGTTGTACATTGTGTCTGTTTGTATTGTAAATGTCTTTGTAAGAACTGGATAGTTTATGGTTGTGTAAGCACTAGATGTCGTGGTTGTGTAAACCCCAGTTGGATATGTTTTTGTTTGTGAAATCTCTATCAGGTTATTTTCCAAACCGAGTTATGTCAGGACTGCATTTCATGTGTGTCTAAAAGTTTTCAGGGATTCTACTGTGTGTTGTGTTACATGTAAAGTATTTTATATCTAAGGTTAGTATGTTTATCAGGTTCAACGATTCAGCAGGGTCAACAGGTATCGTTAAAGGAGGAGGATGTCTGTTGGCTGCATGCCATCTCCCTGACTAAGCTAACAAGTAGTTTTGGGGGGGGGGGGGGGGGGGGGGGGGTGACATGAATTATGTTATGGAGATGTTTAATTCATCTATTTAACACCATGATTTTTTTTTAATTATAATATGGCACATAATGTTCTAAGTTTGAATAATGCTTTACCACGTATATATGCATGTACCAGAATGGCAGGTGATGAAAAAAAGATAAGAACATACCTGGATGAAGCTGAGGACATTAGTTTAGTGAATGCTTTAGTCTCTTTGGTGGGGTCTAGTTGAAAGGCTGAAAATGGGATGTTTCGACTAGAATATCTACAACATTTGGAACGAATGATGGCGGAGAAATTGCCTGAGTGTGGACTAAACCAGAACACCATCAAATGTAAGGTCAGGAGTTTGAAGAAACATTACACCATAGTATCAGAGATGTTAAGTCAATCAGGGTTTGGGTGGAACGAGGAGCTCAAGTGTGTATTTGCAGATAGGGAGATATTTGACGTTTGGGTTCGAGTAAGTTACAAAAAAAATGAAACAATGTACTGTAGGAAATCGGATCTGAGATTTCCTTGAGCAGCGGAAGAACGATAATTCCAAATTACAATCATGAATGAACAGATACATTTACAGTCGACTTCAAACAAACGGTTACACAATTCATACAGAAATTACAACATGAAAAACTCTAATGCATAAAGGGAAAACTCTACGAACAATTGCAGAAGTGTCTCCACGCTCTGTTGTGCACTTTAATTGCTCGAACAATAGCAACAACGAACGTTCGATCTACACAACCGTAACACCGCACGAACACAGCACAAAGACTTCGTGCTCGTCCTCAATGATCTCCCCCATCACGAACTCCTTCGCAACAGCGAACGGCCTCCACAACACCACGAACGGCCTCTAGAAAACCTCGACAGTGTCGAGTTGAGTCTGATGCCACCAATAAGGCGACCTTGGTATTCTTGGTGTGAGAATTCAGAGGGTAGACTCTGTTCGGACTTGGTATGAGGAAGATGAACGAAAGAAACACCGATCGCGTACACGATTGGGCAAGTGTGAGATTGATGACGGATAGAAATGCACATTATTACAGTGCTAAGTTATTAAACAATGTAGGATTGTGATGATAAAAATATACAAGATTGCGTCCAAAAAGCATTAAGTTTACAATATTGCGGTCGCATGTATCCATCGCATTAAAACAGCTAACTTGTGTATTTTTATGTAGAATATGCGTTGACGCAAGGTGGAAAATACGATCCAAAGAAATCAACGGCCGAGCGCATCAAGAGATTGTGTTAACGCAAGGTTATGCGATCATTTGCACTCGCGATTATCCGCTCAAGAAGGTTGCTGCATAGAGCCGACACATCATAGTGGGCGCATCTGGTATAAAAGTGCAATAATCACAATGGGACAGAAAGCTGATGACGGTCGATTCCAAATTAAGTTGACAAGTCGTTAACGAACTACTATAGCAAATACACTCAACTTTTCGGTGACAAATATTCGACGCATCAGACAGAGAATTGATGCCATCCCATCAATGCAATCATAAGAGAGAAGAATCCTTTCACCCCGAAGCTCTATAAATACCAGAGGCCACCTTCAGATAAGAAGTTCGACAGTTAGAGAATTTTCCACTTAGATAGAAGTAGCCTTGTTCATAGTTTTCTTTTACTTAGAAGGCGGAAGCGAGGGAAGTGAGATTGTACCGAGAGATCGTTCCGGTGAACTTGGAAGAGTGCCGGAAGCATCGAGATCAGAGAGAGGGCCAACTCCTATGGAAGCAAGAACATCTTTTGAGCAGAATAGAGTTAACAATGTAAAAGCCTTGGAAAGCAAGGAATTGCTACTAGGCTCTCTATCCTTATCTTCCATTTTCATTTTGTACTCTGAACTAATTTATAGAAATGGAATTTACATCTTTACATCTGTTCACTCTTTGTATATTACGCATGAGTAGCTAAATATGTCGAATGGGTTGAGAAGCACTTAGCTAGCATAACTAAGGATCTTCATTCTATGCGATTATCTTGTATTATGTATGCATCATTCGTCCATTAGAGATACTCAGGAGGGTAGTCTAAAGATAGAATCTAGGCTTGGAAAAGTTAGGTTAGAATCTAGGCTTGGAAGAGTCAGATTAGAAACGCATAATCAAGAGATAGAAGCTTAGGAATAAACGTTGTTTGCTATTAACGCATCGCATGCATCCTAGAGATAGGTTATGATTGTATGCGGTCACCTTGTCCTTGTATACATCTTGCATCATCTCATAGGCAAGAAGTAGAGACTTAGGAATAAGCTCTATAGACATTATCGCATTCATCGCATACGTCCTAGAATTAGAAGCTACCACATTTGCATTGGAAAATGATTTGTTGTCGCATGAGTGTAACATGATCGCATAGTTTGAACGCATTCTCGGGAAATGCTAGCTAAAGACCTTCTCAACCTGTTTCATCGCATACTCAGTGCCTCTGTCGCATAATCATTCTTATCTTAAATCTGCCGCATACTTTTTATACTTCAAACAACAAACCAACCAAATCATTAATTTATTTATTACCGCAAAGTAATCTGAAAATTATTGTTGCATATTGTTTTCCTTAGTCCCTGAGTTCAACCCTGGACTTACCAAGAAACTCAGTAGGATTTATACTTGGGTCTTGCTGAGAAAACTTGTTTGCACAATGCATTTTCCATCATCGTAATTCCTTTCGTTATTTCACCGTAGAAAATAACGCATCAAGTTTTTGACGCCGTTGTCGGGGATTTCGGCAATACAGTGTGCTCATGATAATTTTTCTGATTTCTTTGCAGCTTTCAATCTCTGGTGCATTACGACCCAGAGATTGAAATAATGTTCCGACGAAGACTAAGAGATAGTCGCCAACAACAACAACACGAGAAAGATAACATGGCAAAACAACCTGGAAATGGAACACCAAATGAAAACAATGTCATGGCGAATCCCATCCTATTGGTGAACGACCGCAATAGGCCCATTCGGGACTATGCGTCACCCAACCTTTACGATTTCTCCCCAGGAATCATGAGGCTCGCTCTTGATGGATTGCAATTCGAAATGAAACTAGTGATGCTACAGATGATCCAGACTGCCGAATAGCTTGGTGGGAGGCGTGGCGAGGACCCGCACGCCCACCTCCGAAGTTTCATCAAGATCTACAACACTTTTGTATTCTCAAATATCTCTACCGAGGAGGTTCGGCTCACATTGTTCCCATTTTCCTTATGCGATCAAGCAAGAAAATGAGCATACTCTCTCGAACCGGGGGAGATTACCTCATGGGAACAAGTAGTAGAACAGTTTATGAAGAAATATTTCCCACCAACGGAGAATGCCAGAAGAAGGAAATTAATAACCAATTTTGAATAGGACATGAAAGAATCGCTCAGCGATGCTTGGGCGAGGTTTAAGAGGCTGGTAAGAGATTGCCCACATAACGGCTTACTAGACTGCTTACCGATAGAGATTTTCTACCAAGTATTAACCCTACATCGCAGACCGTTGCCAATGTGGCAACAGCTGGAGGTCTGCTGGATAAAACGTATGAGGAGGCCAAGAATATCCTTGATCGCATTTCAAAAAATCACGAGGACTGAAGTGAAAGCAATCAAAGATTAAGAATTAGAGACAATGATGTGAACAACGAGGCCATCGCATCCCTTCAGAATCAAATGACTGCGATAATAAGTTTGATACAAGGCATCACAATTAATAGCACGGGAGCGAAAAAAGGGCAGGTCAACGCAATTGCTCAAACGGGATTGCAAGTTGTGTCATCTGTGGAGATGCACATCCGATGGAAGAATGACCAGGAAATCTGTAGTCAGTTTGCTTCATAAAGAATAATCCTTATTTCGATACATAAAACCCTGGTGGAGAAACCACCCCAATTTCGCGTGGAAAAATCAACAACAAAGCTTTCAACCAGTGGCTAAAAAAGAAGGGCCACCCAGATTTTTCCCGTGAACCAACGGTCCAACGCATAACCAAGCCAGCAGTTCGCAGGCACCGCAATCTTCATCCTTAGAGAGCTTGTTGAAGCAGTACATTGAGAAGAACGAATCAGTGCTTTAGAATCAAGTAACGTCCATCCGAAATCTCGAAATTCAGCTAGGACAGATTATGGGCGAACTAAAAAACAGACCAAAAGAAGCATTTCCGAGCTCAACTAAGCTCGCTCACAACATTCAGGGTACAGGAAAGGAACAATGCTTAGCTGTCTCCTTGCTAAGCGAAAAAATGACAACAAAAGTAGGGGAGGAACCCATCACGACCAACTTGAATGCGGCAACAACAGAGGACCCATTGACATATGATTCAGAAGAGCCCGAGAAGATGAATCTAGAAGTTGCGTCCACCTTTAAGCCTCTGAAACATGAGATAGAAGAAGTCCAGCTACCACCATTTCCGCAAAGATTGAAAAAGAAACAAAATGATGAAGATAAGATCACTACAAAGGTAGTAACGCAAAATACAACGATCCCACCAAAAATGTGTGACCCGGGAATCTTCAGGATACCATGCTCCATTGGAGGGGTCTACAAGTACCAAACACTATGCATTCTTGGGGCAAGTATAAACGTAATGCCGCTATCAATCTTCAAACGATTGAATATAGGCAAACTTACGTCCACGACGGAGACTCTCCTACTTGCGGACAGATCCCGAATACATCTTAAGGGAGAGTTGAAAGATGCTGCAATCTCAATTGATAAATTCATCTTACCGGCAGACTTCATCATTTTTTATTATAAAGCGGACGAAGATGTGCCCATCATATTGGGCCGACCATTCCTCTCGACTGGTCGCGCTCAAATTGATGTGCGCAAGGGGGAAATTGTAATGAATGTCAATAANATATTGGGCCGACCATTCCTCTCGACTGGTCGCGCTCAAATTGATGTGCGCAAGGGGGAAATTGTAATGAATGTCAATAAGGAAAAGCTTCGAATTAAGGCTATCAAAATCCTAGAGGACCGAGAAAAGAAGAAAAAGCCACCGTGGACGTAAAAAGTCCAGCCTAAAATAAGCAGTCCCTGCGTTACTATGCAACTCAAACTTATCAGGGATGCATTCCTTTTGAAATATCCTTTTTATACTAATGCTTCATGAACTCTTATCACCTGTCTTTTAATTGTTATCGTATATTGGGGAAATTTTAATGAATGTCAATAAGGAAAAGCTCCGGATTAAGGCTATCAAAATCCCAGAGGACGAGAAAAGAATAAAAAGCTGCCGTGGACGTAAAAAGTCCAGCCTAAAATAAGCAGTCCTTACGTTACTATGCAACTCGAACTCATCAGGGATGCATTCCTTTTGAAATATCCTTTTTATACCAATGCTTCATGAACTCTCATCATCTGTCTTTTAATTGTTATCGTATATTTGTCTTTATATCTAAAATAATAATAATAATAATAAATAAATATTTTTTTTTGTGATCGTGTTGAACGATCGTGGTAAACGATTTTGTTAACTTTGTTTTTGTATTTGACCCTCTCAATGTTTTCTTTACAACGATCGAAGTGAACGATTGCGAAGGCGATACACGAAGATGCAACTACTTTGTTTCGTCACCACAATCCAAAGGAAGTAGATCGCCGCAAAGCAGGATGCATCAACATCTAATGATGGCGACATCGCAAATTTGGGGGTTGTATCTTTCCTTGACTTTGTTCCAAATTTTGCACTATCGCATCACATTTTAATTTTGAAAATTTTATCACCGCATCCTCTTTGGTTGCTGCAATCAATTTAGTAAGTCACCGCATGATTTTCTTTGTCAATTATGATTTCAATGATGAAATGCATGCTTCTATCTTTTCGTACACACTAGAGTCAACTTAATTTTAGGACAGTCACCTCATGAAATATTTCTAGAAGTTAGTGGTCTGCTAGCTTTCTTTCAAACTGACCCTTTATGAAACTTCCTAAGAACATCGCATGACTTCTTTCAATCTTTTAGCAATGAGGACATTGCCACATTTTAAATTTGGGGGTGCGGTATTCATTTCTCAATCTTGCTATTTTTAGCCTTGCTTAAGAAAAACAAATTATTTCATAACGTTACCATCGGATCCTACTCGTAGTTAGATGTCCGCATGACACACGTGGGGGTAAGCCAAAATGAAGATAGGAATCGTGATCAACGCATAAATAAATGACCGCAACTCCACTGCCAAATGGGCATGAGTTTAGTCTGAGAAAGAGTGCCTTGCTCGTAATTGGATGTCCACATGACACACGTGGGGGCAAGCCAAAAGGAAAGTGAGGCACTTGGATTAGCACAAGGTCAGAGGAAAAAAAATAATGTCTAAAATACGCAAGGATAAAAAAATCATTTAACACCCCAGTGAAAAAGTTTTTGAAATAAATCATACGATGTCCTAGAATATAGTAAAGTCTTTTTGAAGGTTAAACTTGCGGTTCCTAAATTTTAGAAATATTTTAAGAAAAGACCTGGATAAAAATTAAGGAAATTTGGTGTATAGAATTTGAATAAGGTATCCTTGAGAAATCTAGGAAAAGAGAAGGCGGTCGACTTTCTAAAGGAAATCTTTAGCTTATGCTTGATGACAAGCATTGTTTAAGTTTAGGGATGTGATAACGGGCAGAAATGCACGTTATTACAGTGCTAAGTTATTAAACAATACAGGATTGCGATGATAAAAACTTGTGTCCAAAAAGAATTAAGTTCACAATATTGCGGTTGCATGCGTCCATCGCATTAAAAAAACCAACTTGTGTATTTTTGTGCAAAATATGCGTTGACGCAAGGCGGAAATACGATCGAAATAAATCAACGGCCGAACACATCAAGAGATTGCGTTAACGCAAGGCTATGCAATCATTTGCACTTGCGATTATCCACTCAAGAAGGTTGCCGCATAGAGCCCGCGCATCATGGTGGGCGCATCTAGGTGAAAAGCGCAATAAATCACGATGGGACAGAAAACTGATGACGGTCGATTCCGAATTAAGTTGACAAGTCATTAACGAACTACTGTAGCAAGTACACTCAACTTTTGGGTGACAAATATTCGGCGCATCAGACAGAGAATTGATGCCATCCCATCAATGCAATCATAAGAGAGAAGAATCCTTTCACCCCGAAGCTCTATAAATACGAGAGGCCACCTTCAGAGAAGAAGTTCGACAGTTAGAGAATTTTCCCCTTAGATAGAAGTAGCCTTATTCATAGTTTTCTTTTACTTAGAAGGCGGAAGCGAGGGAAGTGAGATTGTACTGAGAGATCGTTCCGGTGAACTTGGGAGATTGCCGGAAGCATCGAGATTAGAGAGAGGGCCAACTCCTACGGAAGCAAGAACATCTTTTGAGCAGAATAGAGTTAACAGTGTAAAAGCCTTAAGAAGCAAGGAATTGCTACTAGGCTCTCTATCCTTATCTTCCATTGTCATTTTGTACTCTGAACTAATTTATAGAAATGGAATTTACATCTTTACATCTGTTCACTCTTTGTATATTACGCATGAGTAGCTAAATCTATCGAATGGGTTAAGAAGCACTTAGCTAGCATAACTAAGGATCTTCATTCTATGCGATTATCTTGTATTATGTATGCATCATTCGTCCATTAGAGATACTCAGGAGGGTAGTCTAAAGATAGAATCTAGGCTTGGAAGAGTCCGCTTAGAAATGCATAATCAAGAGATAGAAGCTTAGGAATAAACGCTGTTTGCTATTAACGCATCGCATGCATCCTAGAGATAGGTTATGATTGTATGCGGTCACCTTGTCCTTGTATGCATCTTGCATCATCTCATAGGCAAGAAGTAGAGACTTAGGAATAAGCTCTATAGACATTATCGCATTCATCGCATACGTCCTAGAATTAGGAGCTACCGCATTTGCATTGGAAAATGATTTGCTGTCGCATGAGTGTAGCATGATCGCATAGTTTGAATGCATTCTCGGGAAACGCTAGCTAAAAACCTTCTCAACCCATTTCGCCGCATACTTAGTGTGTCTGTTGTATAATCATTCTTATCTTAAATCTGCCGCATACTTTTTATACTTCAAACAACAAACCAACCAAATCATTAATTTATTTGCTACCGCAAAGTAATCTAAAAATTATTGCCGCATATTGTTTTCCTTAGTCCCTGAGTTCGACCTTGGACTTACCAGGAAACTCAGTAGGATTTATACTTGGGTCTTGTTGAGAAAACTTGTTAGCACAACACATTTTCCATCTTCGCAATTTCTTTCATTATTTCATCGCAGAAAATAATGCATCAGAGATGGTGGAGACCTATCGTATAGGTCGACGCCCAATTGTTTAGATAAAACTAAGCGATCGTCTAGCAAAAGCTATATGATCTTTTAGTTCATCGTTTAGCTCGGTCTGTCGTCTACAGACTCTACAGATCGTTTACTTAGGGCAAGCGATCGTCTAGCAAAACTATGCGATCATTTAGTAAATACTACACAATCATTTAGTTCGCCACTGCACGATCGTTTAGCTCGCCCAACTGTTGTTTAGTAAATCCCTATTTACTTGACGACTACGTAAGTTTCTGTTACGTGGAGAGAAAACTGAAAACTTTTTCAATCTTTTTTAAAAACTCCGTTTGAAAATAGGAAAAACATTTTTCTTTTAAACTCACGATTACCATGATTCAATAACCACCCACTACTTTGGTTATTTAAAAGAAAAATAATTAATTATCCAATCATTAATATTATTATAAATATAAATGATAACCAACTTATCATACTATATTTATAACCTATAGTTTTAATACTTCATCTCATGAAACATACAAACCATAGTTCTTTTTCTATTCCATGGTACTTAATGTAAATTTCATTTACATCAATCCTCCACTAGATGTATCTCATACATCATACCGGTTATATCATATATAATCAAAATATTTCTTGTCAATTTGAACATTTGAAATCAACACCAAGAACTGATCCTCAACTGAATCCATTGAGCTACCAAGGGGACCTCATGGACTTATAGCTCGAAGCTCAAACGGTACGTGAATAATTGACTAAACTCTTTAGTCACAGGATCCATCATCTGTTAACTGCTAGACACTCCACTAAAGACTGAAAACTGAACTCTCCTTACCACAGATATATTATGTGTCCATCTTAACCAATCAACAGCGTGAAAATCCTTCACAGATTGTTCATAAGTACAGCTGGGCCAATAACCGTTATGCCCATGTAGTTACATCTGTCTCCTTAAGTACCACTGATTCTTTTAATGAACATAAGTCATAGTCCTACTATGACTGAGTCTTCTCTTCCAAAGAGAAGCTGTGGCCATTATGTTCAAGCCCCGGAATCAGTTCTTAAGGGAGTAATCTCTCTACTTATCCCTGCTTCGAGAAAGGAGTGAATTCCATATTATGGATTGAGTTCTCAGCTCCCAGATCAGACAAGTCCCCAAAAAGGTAGACATGTTGAGTTGGCAATCTGGCCACTCTCACCCATACTAATCAAAGAACCTCCCTCAAAGGCAGGAGTTCCCAAAACACTCAGGATTGAGGTCGTGTCACCTATGGTCGTTTAAGTGAGATGCCAGTCTCTAGTATCAACGACGTTATATACAGAGTCTAGTCATCTCGTGGTCTAAGTCTTATACAAACTCTTTGTATAGGACACCCCCGCTCCATGTTTCCACATGAATGGTCAGGATCGTTTACAACACTTGCAAACCTCTACAAAGTGGGTCATATCCGTAATTTCACCAGGATCAGGTATCCCACCTTAATCCTTATACTACAGACCTATTTAAGTTATCACTTAAGGTATGATCCACTTGTATATCACATATACATGCTTAAGTTCACATAAGATAACTAAGAAGCTTTGTTTATTGGATATGCGTAAATGCTAGAATTAAATAACACTTATTTTATTCATTGAAAAATGTGTATCTTTACAAAACAACGAGACTCTGGGAGAATTAGGACACCGATACCAAAATGTACACCATACTTGTTTTTATATAAATTCTAATTTTGCTTCTACGTATCAATGCAAAGTCATCCCAACATAAAGGGACTATGGAAAAATACGATGAGCTTTCCAATGTATTTGGAAGGAAAGGGCCACTAGACAGAACCGCGAGCCCCGTTTGGTGATGGCATCAAAATTGTTTCAGGAAATGGAGGATGAGATTCGTCTAGGATCATAGGATTTCCCTATCTCAGATAATTAGCAAACCGAAGCCCAATTGCCTCTGGATGTAATGGATGAAAAACAGGTAGAGATGTCCATAGGGAGAACAGGTGTATCAAATAACTACACAAGCAAAGTAAGAGTATCAATAAAGCCATCTAGAGGGATTAAGAGAAAAAGACTGACATTCTAGTATGAAATGATCAACATGTTACGATCAACTGCTGATATGTATTCAACACACATGGACATACTCATATTGTAGCAAAAGAAGAAGTAGAGCTAGAATTTTGACGTCGGAAGGAGGTAGTTGACACCATATTTGCTATTGATAGGCTGACTGATGATGATAAATGCGACCTTATTGACATCCTTGGACATACATTGTTGCATTTGGAAGTGATGAATGAAATTATAGTTTTGTGTCGTGTCTTAATCTCTAATGGGATAAATAAAGAATCATAAATGCAATGTTTTATCTATGAAGACCTAAGAGTAAGCCTGAATAGAGTCTTAGTGAGTCTAGGGTCGAACACATGGATTATCGACTAAGATGCGTTGAAATTAATGCTCGGTCTTAACGTGATGAGTTTTTCAATTACGCATGGAGGATTCTTCATAGCTAACTAAATACTAGTTCCAAGTGTGGTGGAAGTGGATGATGGTGATTGTGTGAGTGATAGTGATCAATGATGCGTCGAATGGTATGAGGCTGGAAATGAAATGATAAAGATATGGGTTATTACAAATACAGTGAAGCAGTGTGCAAGGAAAGTGAAGGAAAAATCAGTTTATAAAGTAGGGTTGAGAAAGGTTTACTAACATTTTTTCAAGTAATGCATAAGTCATCCGTTCATGTCATTAACTCATAAAAATACAAAATTTTCCTCTTAGTGGTTTTAAACCACAACTCCCTATCTCTAGGACTCATGCCTGAGTTAATATGTTGATAAAAGGTTAACTTTATCTCTAAAGCTACTTCTATCCTTGTTTAATGAGATTTACATTCACTTACTATCTCTAGCCGTCAAGTATGCCTACTAAAAGCAATATCTCAATTGGATTCAAGAAATGTAATATGCATACATCAATCAAGGTGAACTTTGGTTTATGGAAGTCTGAAGAAAAATGTCAGTTTAGCTTTCTCAACCCATGTAAAATTTAGTTGCACATGATTAAAGATAGAAAGACATGAATGGATGAAATGTGAAAGACATCATATTTATATTAAGAGCATGAGTTTTTCAATCTCAGTTACTTAATACAAACATAAATGTAAAGAAATATATGATAAAGAATAAAGAATGGAAGTGTTAAGCAGCTAGTCGTAATCTCTTGCTTCATTTAGCTTGTACGGTAGCTACTTCACAGCGGTTGTAATGGAGACTGGTGGTGTTCTCTCTCTTTTTAAAAGAAGAAAATTGAGTTTCACTTAGAGTACTTTAAAGATAAGCTCAAGAGGTTGAAGATGATGGTGGAAATGTGGAGGTTTTTGAGTAGATTTTCGATCAATTTCTTGGAAGAAAGTCTCACACTTAACTTCAATTTCAATGGGCTAATTATATACGTCAAGAAGGAAGCTTCTTTGCCTCTTTCTAATGATGCACTGGTACCTTTGCATTTAATTCCATGCCCTGCTGCACCGATTACTCATATCACAGATTCATTGGTTTTGCCGCGAATGTCTCAAGTTAGCGACCAACTTGCGCCTTGATTTGACTTCCATTGACTACGCGTTTTGTCGTTTTCTTTCATTGTTGTTTTCTCAAAGTGTAGTCCTCTGCGTGCAAGATTGAGCGTTGATTTGATCACTTTCCATGTTTCCATGGCTACAACTTTTGTTTCCTTAATTGATTTTTGCTTCATTTCATTCAAATCTTGCGTTCAAAGATGTTAGATTTTATAATCTCCAAGATTTATGAGTTTTGTAACACATGAAGGAAAGGTGTGATTATCTGCATGAATTTCTGATAGCACAAAAAATGTGCTATTTTCCTCTTCTTAATTCTAAGTCGTTACTATGTTTAATTTGTTTATTTGATAATTTTGTAGGTATTGAGCATCTTGGAGGTAGAATCAATCATTATGAGCTATTTGGGGTTATTTTGGAGCAATTAGGAGCTAATTTGAGCAACTAGCTTCAAAGGGACGTGAACGGATGAAAATACCCCTGGATTGAGCATTGCGCAACACTATAAGGCAGTAGCTGCCTAGTTGGGTGAGATAGGGTAACATTGTAATGCTGAATGTAGCGTAGCAACACTACGAACATTATGATGAACGTGCGCGCAAGGCAGCGTTGTGATGCTGCGGCTGTTGGGATTGATGTCCTAATTCTCCTGTAGTCTCGTAGTTTGTAAACATTGTACACATTGTTATGAATAAAATAAGAGTTATTTTAGTTTGCATTTACTCATATCCAATAAACAGAGATCTATGGTTATTGTATGTAAACTTATGCATGTATATGAGATATACAAGTGGATCATGCCTAACTTAAAAAGGTTTTTAGTATAAGGATTAAGGAGGGATACCTGATCCTGGTGACACTACAGATACGACCCGCTTTATAGAGGTTTACAAGTGTTGTGAACTACTACAGATGATCTGATCCTGTCCATTCATGTGGAGAATGCGAGCGGGTGTCCTATACAAAGTGTTTGTATAAGATCGGACCACGAGATGACTAGTCTCTTTATATAACGCCATTGATACTCGAGACTTACATCTCACCTAAAGGGCCATAGGTGACATGACCTTAATCTTGAGTGTTTTAGGAACTCCTGGCTTCGAGTGTGGTTCTTTGATTAGTATGGGTGGGAGTGGTCAGATTGCAACCTCAACAAGCCTACCTTTTTGGAGATTTGTCTGATTTTGGAGTTGGAAACTCAGTTACACAAGATGGAATTCACTCATTCCCCGAAGCAGGGGTAAGTAGATAGATTGCTCCCTTAAGGGCTGATTCCAGGTCTTGAACATAGTGGCCACATTCTTTCTTTAGAAGAGAGGACTCAGTCATAGTAGGACTATGACTTATGTTCATTAGAGGAATCAGTGGTACTTAAGGAGTTAGATGTAACTATAGTGGAAAAACGGTAAATTGGCAGCTGTACTTACGAGTGATCTATGAAGGATTATCGCACTGTTTATTGGTTGATATGAACACAAAATATATCTATAGTGAGAAGAGTGCAGCTGTCGGTCTTTAGTGGAGTGCTCGACAGTTAATGGATGGTGGATCCCGTGACTAAAGAGTTAGTCAGTTATAACGTACCGTTGAGCTTCAAGCTACAAGTCCATAAGGTCCCCTTGGTAGCTCAATGGATTCAAGTTGAGAATCAGTTCCTGGAGTTGATTTGAAATGTTCAAATTGACAAGAGGAAATTTAATTATATATGATATAATTGGTGCGATATAGGAGATACATCAAGTGGAGGATTAATGTAAATATGATTTACATTAAGTACCATAAAATAGAAAAAGAACTATGGTTTATATGTTTCATGAGATGAAATATTGAAACTATATGTTATAAATATAACATGGTAAGTTGGTTATCATATATATTTATAATAATATTAATTATTTGATAATTTTGGTTAACATATATATTTATAATAATATTAATTATTTGATAATTATCTCTTTTTCTCTAATAACCAATTGAGTGGTTGGTGGTTTTATAGTAACTGCGAGACAAAAGGAAAAATGTTTTCCTAAAATGGAGAGTTACTCAACCCGATTGAATTCGAGGTTTTGGAGGCCGTTCATTGGGGTCATGATCGCTGTTTTTTGTGTTGTTGTTCCAGTCGTTGCGTTCGAGGGCTGAGTTGCTGTTCTTGGATGATTGGAGTGATTGAGGGATTTTGAAGAATGGTTCTTCAAAGGTACGCATACTCTATCCCTTGACTCTCTGTGTAAGCATGCTGTAATTTCTAGTTGTTGCATGACCTGTGAGTTTCCGTTCTTGTACTGTAATTGTATATGTTCAATTTTGAATGAAATTTGGAACGATCCTTCTGCTGCTCATGAAAATCCTCATGTCTGATTTCCTTCAATTGGTATAAGAGCCAGGTTGTTCTAATATTCCAAATTTCACTTCTGTTTTGAACTTCTTTTACAGTCATGGTGGGTTTTCTGCATTTCATTTAAGTGTTAAATGCATTTGTGGATGGATGTTGATGAATGTTTACGGAAGAATTGCCTTTGTTTAAAGCTTCTTTGAATTTACAGTGTTAATTTGTAAAGGCCTCTGAATTTTTGGGCATAATTAACAAGAAATCGAGTCTATAATTCAAAGTGTTTGAGTTTGTTGAGTCGTTCGTGATGAAGTTTTGAAGCGTGGAGATGCGATTTTCAGGAAGGAAGAAGACCAAAGGTTGGTCGTATTGTGTAGATTGAGGTAAGCGATCTTTGGGATTTGGCTAAACGATTGTGTAGAAATGTTCTGCACGATCGTCTAGTATTTACTAAACAAGCTAAACGATGGGATAAAGTGTTTTCTTTATCGCATAGCATTGGTTGCTCGATCGCGTGGACGCTGGAGGTAGACGATCGTATAGAGCAGTTGATGTTCATCATTTAATAAAAGGTGCATGCAATAAATGATCGTGTAGTTAGCATGCTTCATCGCATAATCATTGACTACACGATCACCCGGTATGTGATACCTCGCGCTTGCTCAACGATCATTTAGACGATTGTGCTTCACCACATCGTTGTTGTTTAGATGATAGTTTAAGGCTTGCGTTGTGTGTTGCACGCTGCACGATCGCGTGCCTCATGCTTCATCGCATAATAAAGGTACACGATCGTTGCTAAACAATCATGGATATTCCCACTTAAACCAAATTTTCATCTTTCAATTTCAAATTTTAATCAATTCCAAAATTAACTAAATTTTGATTTAATTAATTCATAATTAATTAAATATAAAACACCATAATTAAATTTCTTAAATTGAATTTGAAATTAAAAAATTAATTTACTTTTTAATTAATTAAAAATATTTAATTAATTAAATAATTTAATATCAAATATTAAATTAATCACACACTAATTTTAAACATGAATCCTATTAATGTAATTAATATTTAAATCAATATTTAAATAGTATAAACTCTTCAATTTTGTTTAATTTCACCAAATTAAACGTTTAATTATATCAAATACAATTATATGAAACCCTAATTTTGAATTAGAACTTATTGAAATTCAAACCCTAATTTCAATTTGAACATTTTCAAACTGAAATTCAATTTGAACAATTCAAATTTATATTATTCCAAATTCACTCAAGTTAATAATACAAGGTACTCATGTTTTATGAGCTAGTAGAGGGACCTTATGAACCTACAGATCATGAGCTCCAACAATTTAAAATTAATTGGTTAAAACTCTTTAGACCAAATTAATCGGTATTCGTTAACTATCAAGTCATACCACTATAGCTCAATAGTTGCACTCCCCAATGTAGATATATTTATGTCGACTTAATTTAACCATGATCAGTAAGTCGACCCTTCATAGGTTGTCCGTAATAATGGTTGGGTCAATATGCTGTTTTACCCCCGATATTACATATTTCTCCTTAAGTTCCACTGATCCTCTAATGAACAATTGGTTTGCTTCCAATCACTAATCTGGATCCCTCTTAGGCCAATGAGAGGGTGGGACCCCTTGTTCAAGGCCTGGATACAGTACTTAAGAGAACAACCTTTCTTCTATCCCTAAATCGGGTAGGCATGAATTCCTTATTGCACCCTATGTCCCCAGCTATCTACTCGGTCTTATTCCTAAAATGGCAGGCATATTGAGCCGATGCTATTGAGCCAACCCTCACTTATGAAAATCTAAGAATAATCCCGAATAAATAGGAGTTCATAGTTAGCTCAGGATTAAGATTGAGTTACCTAGGTCATCTAAGCAAAATAGTTAGTCTTAAACAGTAAACGGCATTATAAAGTAAGAGTGACTTATTTCTTGGTTCGATCCTACGCAAACTCATTGCATAGGATGCCCCCACTCCTCATTTCAATACATGAACAAATCAGGATCACTTCGTTTGTAGCACCTTTACAATAACTTGTAACAACTACAAAGTGGACCACAGCTGATAGTGCTACCAGAATAAGGCACCCAACCATATTTGTATACTATAGATCATTTTGTCTATTTACTCGAACCTGGTCCACTTTTATGTCTCCACATAAAGTTCAAGTATTCATGTAATAGCCATGGATCTCAGTTTATTGGATTTAGATTGTATAAATGAAATTTGTAGATTTCAATAACAACTTTATTGAAGTAATGTCGAATAACATATTTATTGACAATAGAATATGTTTAGCTTTACAAACTACGAGTTTCAGGACATACAACCCAACAATACTCCCACTTGGACTAAAACTCCAGTGGATAAAATATATACAAATAATGTTGAGTACAATGAAAGAATAAAAAATATAAATACAATAAACTAGGGCATCAGATACCCATAAATTATCCCACTTGCCCTAGTTATGAGTATCTCGTAGACCTAGTCCTACTAGGTGACCCTCGAACATTTTAGCCGAGAGGGCCTTCGTAAATGGATCAGCTTAGTTGTCTTGTGAGGCTATCTACATGAAGATCACATCTTTTTTATGTACAATCTCCCTGATAAGATGGTACTTCCACTCGATGTGTTTTTCACATTTATGGATTCGAGGTTCCTTTGAGTTTGCAACTACTCCACTGTTATCATTGAAGGAAATCACAACAGGGATCTCCATGAGCAGCGGAAGTGGATCTTTCCAAATCCTAATTCGAATAAACACAATGATTACAGTCTTAAACGAATACATACAGATTATGCATATATAGAAACTACAACATGTTATAAGAGATTCAAGAGATAGAGTCTGCGTACCTTTGAAGATCCATTCTTCAAGTATCCCTTGACCAGTCTCTAATGCATCCAAAGCAGCACTTGTACGCAATGAACAGACCAACCAACAACACGAACAACTTGATGCTCCTCGAACCCAATCGAGTCCAACTCAATTCACGAACATATATAGAACACCACCACAAGTGTTACCTTGGTATTCTCGGTTTGAGAATCTAGGAGTTGTGGGCTCTGTATGATCTTGGATTGAGGAAGAAAGAAGGTATGCAATCGGGTAGATGATCAAGTAAGTGGGAGATAAGAACACTGTCTATCGCATAGACGATTTACTCGATCGTTTAGTAAATGAAGCCTATTGCATAGACTTTGCTATTCGATCGTGTAGCAACGATCAAAAGACTAACTATTGTATAGTCAACTCTAAATAATTCTTTAAGCTCTCAACAACTATCGCTTAGTAAAATTATTTTTGCTTGATAGCCTTTTTCCATAAGAAATTTCCGAATGGAGCAACTACTAAATTTGGAAAACTATTTTCCTTTTATCTTACGATTACTATAAAACTTCCAATAACCTCCCACTCAAATCAGTTATTAGAGAAAAAGAATTAATTATCATATAATTAATATATTATAAATAAATATGATAACCAACTTATCATATTATATTATAACCTATAGTTTTAATATTTCATCACACCAATTATATCACATATAATTGAATTTCCTCTTGTTAATTTGAACACTTCAAACTAACTCAAAATCTAATACTCAACTTTTACCCATTAAGCTACCAAGGGGATCTTATGAACCTGTAGCTTGAAGCTCTAATGGTACTTGAATAACTGACTAAACTCTTTAGTCATGAGATCCACCATCCGTTAGCTGTCGGGCACTCCACTAAAGACCGACAACTACATTTTTCTTACTACAGATATATTTTTGTGTCCATATAACCAATCAACAATGTGATGACCCTTCACAAATCACTTGTAAGTACAGCTGGACCAATTTACCGTTTCTCCCCTGTAGTTACATCTAACTCCTTAAGTACCACTGATTCCTCTAATGAATAATAAGTCATAGTCCTGCTATAACTGAGTCATCTCTTCCAAAGAGAGGATGTGGCCACTATGTTTAAGACCCGGAATCAGCCCTTAAGGGAGCAATTTATCTACTTACCCCTACTTCGGGGAAGGAGTGAATTTCATCTTATATATGTACTGAGTTCCTAGCTCCTCAATAAGTCAAATCCCCAAAAAGTTAGGCTTCTTGAGTTGGCAATCTGACCACTCTCACCTATACTAATCAAAGGACCACTCTCATAGGCAGGAGTTCCAAAACAATCATGATTAAGGTCATATCACCTATGGTCATTTTAGTGAAATGTAAGTCTCAGTTATCATCGGCATTATATAAAGAGACTAATCATCTCGTGGTCTGATCTTATACAAACTCTACATCCCCGCTAGCATGTCTCCACATGAATGATTAGGATCAGACCATTTGTAGCACTTTACAACACTTGTAAATATCTACAAAGCGGGCCGTATCCGTAGTATTACCAGGATAAGGTATCCCTCCTTTATCCTTATACTACAGACCATTTAGGTTATTACTTAAAGTATGATCCAATTATATGTCTCACATACATGCTTAAGTTTACATGAAATAACCACGAATCTTAGTTTATTGGATATGAGTAAATGTAAATAAAATGACATTTATTTTATTAATAATAATGTGTACAAAAAGTTTATAAACTACGAGACCACTGGAAGAATTAGGACACTAGTCCCAACAATCTTCCACTTATCCTAATGCCTCGGGAGACTAATGTACAATATATAAAAACAGTACAATATATAATAAACTAGGGCATCCTCTATACCTCAGTATAATCTCCCACTTGCCCTAGACAAGGTGTCGCATGTCCGTAGATCCAGACTCTCAGAATGACCCTCGAACACTAACCGTGAGAGCCTTTGTAAACAGATCAGCAACGTTGTGCTCCGACGCAATCTTTGTGACTAGCACATCACCGCGATGCACAATCTCCCTGATCAAATGATACTTCCATTCAATATGCTTGCCTCTTCGGTGACTCTGAGGTACCTTAGAATTTGCCACAGCCTCGCTGTTATCACAATAGAGTGTGATCGGTAAAAACATATTTAAAACAACTTCCAAATATGTAAGGAACTTCTTAAGCCAAACAACCTCTTTAGCAGCTTCACAAGCGGCTACGTATTCAGCTTCTATAGTGGAGTCCGCGATGCATCCTGGCTCTGTCTCTTATACACATCTAGATGTGTATAAAGGAACTTCTTAAGCCAAACAACCTCTTTAGCAGCTTCACAAGCGGCTACGTATTCAGCTTCTATAGTGGAGTCCGCGATGCATCCTGGCTTGATGCTTTGCCAAACTATAGTCCCTCCATTTAGAGTGAACAGTGACCCTGATATCGATTTCCGAGAATCTCTATCAGTCTGAAAGTTAGAGTCTGTGTATCATGTAAGGGTCAAATCCTTATCTCCATACACGAGCATATAGTCTCTCATTCTCCGAAGATACTTGAGAATCGTTTTGACCGCGATCCAGTGATCTAGTCCTGGATTGGATTGATAGTAACTGACATATTGTATAGCAAATGTTAGGTCTAGTACATAACATTACATACATGAGGCTTCCAACAGCTGAAGCATAGGGAATCCATTTCATTTCCTCAACCTCTTGAGGTGTCTTAGGACACCGTTCCTTAGACAAAACAATTCCATGCTTGAAGGGTAATAAACCCTATTGGAATTCTGCATCGAGTACCTTATCAACAAGTTGTCACTGTACGATGCCTGAGACAAGGCCAACCTCTTATTCTTACGATCCCAAATGATCTGGATCCCTAGAACATGCTACGCCTCTCCTAAATCTTTCATTTGGAATTGGGCGTCTTGCCATTTTTTAATGTCAATCATAAAACCTACATCATTCCCAATGAGTAGGATATCATCCACATACAACACCAGGAAAGCTATTGAGTTGTTGATGATTTTCTTGTAAACACAAGGCTCATCAAAATTCTGATCAAAGCCAAATGATTTGATCACACTATCAAATCTATTGTTCTACGATCTAGATGCTTGTTTCAGCCTATAAATGGACCTATTAAGCTTGCAAACTATTTGCTCTTGATCTAGAACAATGAACCCCTCTAGTTGAGCCATGTAGATGGTCTCCTCAAGATTACCATTAAGAAAGGAAATCTTGACGTCCATTTGGCATATCTCATAATCATAAAATGTGGCTATGGATAGGAGAATCCTGATAGACTTCAATATGACAACAGGTGAGATGAGGAAAAGTCCACCCCTTCGACCTGGGTATAACCCTTTGTCATGAGTCTAGCCTTAAAGGTTTTCACCTTTCCATCTACACCTCGTTTTCTCTTGTAGATCCACTTACACCCTATAGATTTTACCCCATCAGGCTGATCCACAAGTTCCCAGTCAGAATTGAAGTACATAGACTTCATTTCTTGATTCATGCCTTTAATCTACTCATCTTTGTCAACATCCTCCATTGCTTTCTTATAAGACAATGGATCCTCAACTCCATCATCAAACACGATGTTTTGGGCTCCAGTAAAACCCATGTAGCATTCCGGTGGGTTTGCAATGATGGAAAAATAGGCATGCATAGCGGAAATGAGGATCAAATTTACTCTAATTGCATAAATTAAACATACAACCCTAAATTAAATAATTAGGGTTTTTTTTTTAAAATATTACATTTGAACTCCCGAAACTCTTTTATCTCCGCTAAGAAACGAACCAGACAACCACTAGTACTGACCTACTATTCTCTGGACTCAGAACCGGGTTGTGGGATTCGATGGATGAAGAACCCGAAAGAGAGAAAGAGATGGAAATAGAAGATGGAATTTTGGGTTCGGTTTGGGTTTTGAATTTTTCTCAAAAATAGTGATTTTTTCCAGCCCAAATTTGAAGCCAATTTTAGAAAATTGTCAAAATTCTTTTATCCAAATTGAAAGCCCATATTTATAGAAAAAAGTCATGCAAAATTGCAGGAAACAAATTCATAAAAACCCAACACCTTAAAATCCACTATCTAAGTGGGCTTGATATCTCCACTATAAGCCAATACCTAGCCCACTATTTTGTTAGTGAAATTATCTAACAAAAGTTTGGATTTTCCCACTAACTTTAGTCAAAGGGCAAAATAGTCATTTTGTCAAAGTCAAACTTTGACCGAAAAGTCATCATTTTGACTTTTTATGATTTTTTTCGTGTTGACTAATTTTGACCTCCCGAGCATGAATCCGCATTCATTTTCTCGAAATTCAAATCACATTTGAATATAAGGTCGATCAAAGTTTGACTTTTCAAAGTTAAAAGTCAACTCTTTGTCTTTTTACATTTTTTACCATTTTTATTATTTCCGAGCTTTCGAATATGAACGTATTCATATTCTTGATATTTAAATCACATTTAAATATTAAAGTTGTATCTCTAAACTAAAAAATCGACCACTATATCACATATTCTTGTCGGTTTCTCTCTCTTCACCTAATTCAAACAATTCGAATTATTCTATTATACTGTTATAAGTTTATTCCATATGAGCTAGTAGGGGAACCTAATGGACCCATAGACCATGGGCTCCAATGATCCGAGATTAGCTGTCTAAACTCTTTAGATGAAGCTAATCAACATTCGTTAACTCACGGGTCATTCCAATATAGTCCCGCCCACTATAGATATATTTGTGTCCATATGATATAACCATGATTAGTAAGCTAATCCTTCACAGGTTGTTCGTAATCTCGGCTGGGTCATAAAAACCGTTTTACCCCCGAGACTACATCTTATTCCTTAAGTTCCACTGATCCTCTAATGAACAATTAGTTTAAGATCCAACCTATAAATCGAACCCCTTTTGGGCCAAGGAGAGGGTGGGGCCCCTTGTTCAAGACCTGGATTCAGTACTAAAGGGAACAACCTATCTACTGTCCCTATAATGGGTAGGAGCGAATTCCGTCTTGCACCCTATGTTCCTAGCTATCCACCTAATCTTACCCCTGAAATGGGAGGCTTATTGGGCCAGCGATAATGAGCTGCTCTCACCTATACATATCTAAGGATAATTCCGAGTGAACAGGAGTTCAGAGTTATCAGGATTAAGATTAAGTTACCTAGGTCATCAATTAACAAAATAGTCAGTTTTATACATTAAACGGCGTTTAGAACGTAAAAAGTGACTATTTCATGGTTCAGTCTTATGTAAACTTTTTACATAGGATGCCCCCATTTTCATGTCTCCACATGAACGGTTTAGGATCACATCGTTTGTACTAACTACAAAATGGGCTGCATCCATAGTGTCCCCAGAATAAGGTGCCCAACCTTATTCATATACTATATACCATTTTAGCTATATATTTGAACTTGATCCACATTTATGTCACTACATAAAGTTCAAACTTAAACTTAATAGCCTCGGATCCTTAGTTTATTGGATTCATGAATATAGAATTTAAATTTACTAAAGATTTTTAATAACAGCTTTATTGAACAAGAATATGATATTACAAACTATGAGTTTTAGGACATAAAATCCAACAAACTCCCACTTGGACTAAAACTCCTAGTAGGATCAAACGATGCTGAATTTAACTGTGAGAAATTAATATTACATATGAGTACAATAAACCTATGAATACAATAAACTAAGGCATTCACGCCCAACAAAATCTCCCACTTGTCCTAGTTTAGAAACACCGTATACCTAAACTCTGTAGGTGACCCTGAAAAACTTTAGCCGTGAGGGTTTTTGTAAAAGGATCAACAATGTTTTATTCAGAAGGTATCTGGGTCATTACAACGTCAGCATGGTGTACGATTTCCCGGGTAAGGTGGTACTTGCGTTCGATGTGCTTTCCTCGTTTATGACTCCGAGGTTTTTTTGAATGTGCAACTGCACAGTTGTTGTCACAATACAAGGTGATAAGTAGATGCATATTTAGAACAACTTTCAAATCTGTCAAGAATTTCCTCAGCCATACTGTTTCTTTTGCTGCTTCGCAAGCAGCTACATATTCAGCTTCCATTATGGAGTCAACTATACAGGTCTGTTTTACGCTTCCCCACACTATTACTTCTCCGTTAAGAATGAACATTGATCCAGATGTAGACTTCCTAGCATCTTTATTAGTTTGAAAATCAGAGTCAGTGTATCTAGTAAAGATCAGATTCTTAGCACTATACACGAGCATGTAGTCCCTAATTCTCCTTAGATACTTTAAGATGTTCTTAATGACAGTCCAATGATCACGTCCAGGATTAGATTGGTATCTACTAACGATCCCTACTGAGTAGAATATGTTAGGTCTAGTACATAACATTGCATACATTAGGCTTCCAACTGTGGAGGCATACAGAATATTTCTCATATCCTAAACTTCTTGAGGTGTGTTAGGAAATTGTTCTTTTGACAGATGAATTCCATGTCTGAAAGGCAATAGACCCTTTTTTAAATTCTGCATTTTATATCTAGACAACATTTTGTCTATACAAGATGCTTGAGACATGGCTAGTGTCCTATTCTTGCGATTTCGAATAATTTGGATCCTAAGAATATACTGCGCATGTCCTAAATATTTTATTTGGAATTGTGTATCTAGCCATTGCTTGATGTCAGTAAGATATCCTACATCATTCCCAATGAGCAGAATATCATTGACGTATAAAACCAAGAACACTACAACAGAATTAACGATCTTTTTGTAAACACGAGGCTCGTCAACATTTTGTTCAAAGCCATAAGATTTGATTGCAGTATCAAACCTTATATTCTCTGATCTAGAAGCTTGTTTTAATCCATAAATGGATTTCTCAAGCTTACAAACCTTTTGTTCTTGACCCTGAACTATAAACCCCTCTGGTTGAACCATATAGATACTCTCTTCAAGATTGCCATTCAAAAAGGCTATCTTGACATCCATTTGCCAAATTTCATAGTCATAAAAGGTTGCAATGGATAAGAGTATTCTAATCGACTTAAGCATGGCAACGGGAGAAAAAGTTTCTTCATAGTCCACTCTCTCTCTAGGTATAACCCTTTGCCACAAGTCGAGCTTTAAAAGTCTGTACTTTATCGGCTTGGTCTCGTTTTCTCTTGTAGATCCACTTACAACCAATTGGTTTTACATCATTTGGTTGATCTACAAGTTCCCAGATAGATTTGAAGTACATAGACTCCATTTCGAGGTCCATAGCTTTGACCCACTGATCACAGTCCACATCTTTCATCGCCTGTTTATAGGTCGATGGATCCTCTATGCCGTCATCAGGTATGATGACTTGTGTTT
>NC_052360.1:34076180-34084925 GCF_009727055.1 Benincasa hispida | reverse complement strand
GCAGACGGTTCTAGACCGGTTCTGTTGAGCCGATTTGACCAGTTCAACCTGGTTTTTGGAGTTTTTGGGCCAGTTCGAGAGTTTTTTGGCTAGTTCAAGTTGATTTAAGTGTTTTGAAGGTGGTTCGAGAGCGGTTTTTTGTACTACACCAAATTATTATTGTAATAATTTAGTTGTTAGCTTAATTTAAGAGCCAAAACACAAATCCATTCTAGGGTGTTTATAAATTAATGCTTTGTTGATGTATGTTTTAATTAAATTTTTGAATCTTGTTGTGCATATAATATGTCATATAGATTTTAAAATCCCACCATAGGTTAACATGTACATGCATTTGATATATGTTATAATGGTTAATGTATATGGTATGCATGTTAAGTTTTTTTATTTATAAAAGTGTTATATTAAGGCATGATCCATTAAGTATGAATGTATGTTATAGATGTATGATTTCCTAGTGGTTATAATGGTTATAATTTATTATAATAATTGTTATAAAATAACCTTAAAATCTATAACAAAGGTAAAAGTTGCATGCTCACCTAGGATTAAATTGGTTGCAATTTTTCATTTTGACTTTTCTAAAGAGTTAGAATAGGTCGATTTATTTGTTAGACAAAGAGTTATTTACTTACCCAGGGAGATCTTGGTCTAAGGTTGGAGGTTCTAAGATTACGGTTTTATGGAACACCTCCTACCTGGAGATCAAACTGCAGCGTCTAAGTCAAATACCCTAAGTTTTAATGAGCATCTGAGTGAGATGTGAGGGTAATAAAATTGTTTATCACCTAGACATCAGAGTGTTAATAAAATCCAGTATAAGAGTTATACATGGATCTATCACCTAGACTTTAGGATATGTTAATTTAGCCGAAAATATAATCTCTAAGTTATTTTAATATTAATACCCTAAACCGGTTATAGAACACTTTCAGCTAGAGAGAAGGATAGCGTACTTTTAGTTCTAGCATCCCTAAGAGTTCACATCTGAGGTCCATGCAGGGCTTTGGGTCGTGTTTAGGAGCAAACTCCTTTCGTTAGATTGTGAGGATGTTTGCCATGATCAAATTCATAGGTAGTTAATATAGTGGAAAGAAATGTTTCATAGTAAAGTGGGTGAGGTATGTTAAACAACAATCCCATGGTTCTGTCCATTAGGTCGCCACGTGGAGATTCCTATAATGAGTCTGCATGATCTGCCCATAGAAGAAGCAAACCTTCCTTCGGAAGGGTTGTATATAGGATTCGGAAACACTGCGCAACTCCAAATCTAGATTAGGCTCTGCTTAGATCAGTTCATATTGACTTCACACTTTCAGGGAGCATTGTTGATTCTAGGTATTCTGTTAAAGGTCCAAAAATAAAAGGTTACACTTTACAAGAATTCACTAAAGATGTATAGTAATATTCTCGACCAAGAGTAAGCAATAACTAGAAGTATGTTATAAGAATAAAGAGTTATTCTGGGCGTTAAGATCTATGGGCAAGATTGTCTTGAGTTCAAAGAGGAATAATTCAATACCCCTTCGGTGAAGGTTACTCTAAACTTTTGAGTAATTATCGTTGCCAAATTATGAATGAATGAAGGGGAATACATTATTAGTTTTATGATTTTAAATTTAAATTGGGTTTCTTTGGTGATATGAGTTAATTGTTCTAAAGAATATGTTTTATCTTTTTCAGTGGGATGAATAGCTCAATAATTCAACTCTTGCTTAGTTCGAGAGAAAACTATGAATGGCCGATAATTATTTTCGGCTAAGAAAATAATACAAAATGTATACACAAACACATCGTTAGTGAGAGTTGTGACGATCTGAAATGTATTAACTTAACAAAAGGAATGTCCTCGAAGCCCCAGCCTTCAAATGCTAAACCGCAACTGTTCGGAAGCATACGATCGATGGGTCAAAGCCAATGAAAAGGCCCTGTTTACAATTTCTGTGCCTAAGGACATGTCTGATTGATTTTTGGCAAAGAATACGAATAGAATCCTTAGCTACAGCTAAAGAGATAATAGATTCATTAAGAGGAAATGTATGGGCAACCGTCATGGTCCCTTAGCATTTGAGGAAATTAAGCACATTTAACAAAACGATTGGATGAAGGAGCAGGAAACCTCTGTTTTTCTAGAGAGCATAGTCCTGGACAGGATGATGTACTTCAAATTATCGCTGAAAGTAAATGGAAGACCCATTGATTGAGGCTTAATCAGCGTTAGCTTTTATCTTACCAAAAATCTGTAATCTCTTATGTCCGTAAGAGTTTTAACCTTTTAAGTTTTAAGATAAATGCGTTTTTAAATAAGAATAGATTTAACCTCACTACCCTTCTTAACGAGCTCCTAGCAATTCCGAAAACCTTACTTTAGGTAAGGGGAAGGAAGTGGAAGCAAATGTTTTGCTACCACGATAGAAAAAAAAATTGCTTAGAAGAATCATCTTCTAAAAACAAAGTTGGACCCTCTAAAGTCAAATAAAAAAGAAGGGAAAAGGGTAGGCTCCCAAGATAAGAAAGGGAAAAAAAGATAACAAAATAAAGAAAAATGTTTCCACTGTAACCAAGAACGGAATTGGAAGAGAATATTGCCGAATACCTTGCAGAGAAGAAAGTTGAGAAAACGGCGCAAGGTAAATATGATTTACTACGTTCATTGAAACATGTTAGTGGAATATGAATACTTCAACCTGGAATATTAGATTCAAAGCCACTAATCACATTTGTTTCTCGTTTCAGGAAAATAGTTCTTGGGAAAAGCTTGAAGAAGTGAATAACCCTCAAAATTGGAACAGGAGAGTTGTCTCTAACTGATAAGCAGTGCGGAAATCTGAAGTTGTTTTTTTTAAGATAAATATCTAGATACTTAAAAATGTTTGTATATGCACCTCTTTATGAAGAGGAATTTGATATCTAATCACTTGTATTTAATAGAACCAATTATATACAATATCTTTATAATATAAATGAAGCGTTCATTTTTTGTAAAGATATTAAAATTGTTCTGCTTACACTGAAGACAACTTTTATTAAGTTAAGACCAACTAGAGCAAATTTTGTTTTAAGTACTGAAATGTTATATACATAAGAACATTAGAACTTAAAATAAAAAACAAAAGGTATTCTTCTCAACACACCTTATTCCTATGGCACCTAAAGACTTGGTCATATAAATCATTCAATAGGATATGGGAGATGGGTCAAGAGTGGACTTTTTAAGTCAGTTAAGAAGATAACTCTTTACCTCATAAATGAATCCTGTCTTGAAGGAAAGATGACCAAGAGATCTTTTTCAGGAAAAGGTCTCAGAGCAAAGTAACCCTAGAGCTCGTACATTCGGACCTTTGTGGACCAATGAATGTCAAGGCTCAAGGTAGGTTATGAATATTTTCAATCAATTTTATTGATGATTATTCAAGGGATGGTCATGTCTACCCACTTCATCACAAGTCTGATTCTCTTTGAAAAGTTCAAAGAATATAAGGCTTAAAGTGAGAATGAATTAGATAAAACAATAAAGACACTTCGATCAGATCGAGGTGGAGAGTATATGAACATACTATTCCAGGACTATTGATAGAAAAACGGGATCCAGTTACACACTTCTCTACACCTAGTACGCCTCAGCAGAACGGTGTATCAGAAAAGAAGAACCAAACCTTATTAGCTATGGTTCGCTCTATGATGAGCTATGCTTAATTGCCTGATTCCTTTTGGGGATATGCACTTGAATCTGCTATCCATATTTTGAACGTTCCCTCTAAAAGTGTTTCAGAAACACACTTATGAGCTATGGAAAGGGCGTAAGAATAGTTGTTCTTTACGTCACTTTTAGAATTCGTTGCGAGTTGACCCAACACATGTGTGTGGTAAATACAAATGCCCAAGAAAGGTCTGTTGTAAACATAACTCGTTCAAAGTTATTCATTGCCGATATTTGGTAGTAAGAAAAAGCGGTTAGTCCAGTGAAACACCCAAAGAGAGATCGGCTGGTCAACGCTTGCTAGCGTAGTCAACGAAAGCGTGGGGCAGGTCGACGGAAAGCGCAGGCGCGCGGGTCGCAGAGGTGAAGCGGGTGGGCACACGAGCGCGCGGGTCACGTGAAGCGGTGCAGGCGAGCGCGCTAGTCAGATCCATGTGGGGCAGGCATGCGAGAAACCGGGTCGAAGCACTGCTCGGGTCGGGTCTGGGAGCCTTCTCTCGAGTTTGGGAGCAATTTCGGGTCTGTGAGCCATTTTTCTCCAAATTTGAAGCTGTCGTCTTTCCCGAAATCAAACAATTACATCTTAATTTCAACTCTAATGACTAGCAAATTTACAAACCCTTTGCCACATATTAATGCTCATAAACATGCGAGCAATTACAAATTAATACTACAAAAAAACTTAATTTAATTGCCAAAACCTAAAAACCATTTTAGTTTCCAATCTCAATTTTATCTAATAAATTGAAACCCACCACATGTAATGGAGTAAAATTAAAACATGGTCTAATACCACATGATGGAAAAATAGGCATGCATAGCAGAAATGAGGATCAAATTTACTCTAATTGCATAAATTAAACATACAACCCTAAATTAATTAATTAGGGTTTTTTTTTAAAATCTTATATTTGAAGCTCCCGAAACTCTTCTATCTCCGCTAAACAACCACTAGAGCTGACCTACTATCCTCTAGACTCAGAACTGGGTTGTGGGACCCGATAGATGAAGAACCCAAGAGAGAGAAAGAGATGGAAATAGAAGATGGAATTTTGGGTTGGGTTTGGGTTTTGAATTTTTCTAAAAAATAGTGATTTTTTCCAGCCCAAATTTGAAGCCAATTTTGGTAAAATGTCAAAAGTCTTTTATCCAAATTGAAAGCCCATATTTATAGAAAAAAGCCATACAAAATTGCATGAAATAAACTCATAAAAACCCAACACCTCAAAATCCACTATCTAAGTGGGCTTGATGTCTCCACTATAAGCCAACATCTAGCCCACTATTTTGTTAGTAGAATTATCCAACAAAAGTTTGGATTTTCCCACTAACTTTAGTCAAAGGACAAAATAGTCATTTTGTCAAAGTCAAACTTTGACTTTTTATGATTTTTTTCGTGTTGACTAATTTTGACCTCCCGAGCATGAATCCGCATTCATTTTCTCGAAATTCAAATCACATTTGATTATAAGGTCGGTCAAAGTTTAACTTTTCAAAGTCAAAAGTCAACTCTTTGACTTTTTACATCTTTGACCATTTCCATTATTTTCGAGCTTCCGAATATGAACGTAATCCTATTCTTGATATTTAAATCACATTTAAATAATAAAGTTGTATCTCTAAACTGAAAAATCGACCACTATATCACATATACTTGTCGGTTTCTCTCTCTTTACCTAATTCAAACAATTCGAATTATTCTATCATACTGTTCTAAGTTTATTCCATATGAGCTAGTAAGGGAACCTAATGGACCCATAGACCATGGGCTCCAATGATCCGAGATTAGTTTGCTAAACTCTTTAGATGAAGCTAATCAACATTCGTTAATTCACGGGTCATTCCACTATAGTCCCGCCCACTATAGATATATTTGTGTCCATATGATATAACCATGATTAGTAAGCTAATCCTTCACAGGTTATTCATAATCTCGGCTGGGTCATAAAAACCGTTTTACCCCCAAGACTACATCTTATTTCTTAAGTTCCACTTATCTTTTAATAAACAATTGGTTTAAGGTCCAACCTATAAACCGAACCCCTCTCGGGCTAAGAAGAGGGTGGGGCCCCTTGTTCAAGACCTGGATTCAGTACTAAAGAGAACAACCTATCTACTATCCCTATAACGAGTAGGAGTGAATTCCGTCTTGCACCCTATGTTCCCAGCTATCCACCTGATCTTACCCCTGAAATGGGAGGCTTATTGGGCCAGCGATAATGAGCTGCCCTTGCCTATACAGATCTAAGGATAATTCCGAGTGAACAGGTGTTCATAATTAGCTCAGGATTAAGATTAAGTTACCTAGGTCACCAATTAACGAAATAGTCAGTTTTATACATTAAATGACGTTTAGAACGTAAAAAGTGACTATTTTATGGTTCAGTCTTATGTAAACTCTTTACATAGGATGCCCCCATTTTCATGTCTCCACATAAATGGTTTAGGATCACATCATTTGTACTAACTACAAAATGGGCCGCATCCATAGTGTCCCCAGATTAAGGCGCCCAACCTTATTCATATACTATAGACCATTTTGGCTATATATTTGAACTTGATCCACATTTATGTCACTACATAAAGTTCAAACTTAAATTTAATAGCCTTGGGTCCTTAATTTATTGGATTCATGACCATAGAATTTAAATTTACTAAAGATTTTCAATAACAGCTTTATTGAACAAGAATATGATATTACAAGTTACGAGTTTTAGGACATAAAATCGAACACGCAACCCTCCCACTACGTCGAGGCAGTCTCAACTCTTGAGATGGTTGACTAGATGTACCGACATCAACAACTCTTGTTGATCTATCAGTCTGTTAAAAAACTCTTGTTGAACTCTCAGTAGGCTTACTAAAAATGTCATGTAAAACAAGCTTGCTTCATGGTTTATGTTCCCTGATGTGGTCTTCTTTCAAGAAGATAACATTTGTCAACACAAACACCTTATTCTCACTTGGATCATAGAAGTATTCACTTCTCGGTCCATTGAAGTAGCCTACAAAGAGGAAAACTTTCGAATGCGGTTCCAACTTTTTAGGGTTAGCCATAAGCACGTGGGTCGGACATCCCCAAATCTTAAAGTGGCGTAAATTACCTTTACGATCTCTCCACAGCTCAAAAGATAATTCTGAAACACTTTTTGAGGAAATGTTGTTCAAAATATAACAAGCAGTCTCCATTGCAAATCCCCAAAACAAGTCTTGAAGATGAGCATAACTCATCATAGACCGAACCATGTCCAACAAAGTTCTGTTTCTCCTTTCTGATACACCATTCTGCTGAGGTGTACCTAGGACCGAGAGTTGGGACGTGATTCCATGTTCTATCATATAGTTCTGGAATTCAAGGTCCATATTGTGAAACCTGGATTTCTATTTTCCTTACTTAAGCAAGTGATAAAAGGAATTAACTAAGTGAAAGTTAAATCCTATGTTAAATGGAAGGAAATTTCTAAGTGTTAAGTAGATTTTTCTTGAATAATTTAAGTTGTTCTTTAATTGATAAAATTGTAATGAAATTTGTATAATAAGTAGGTCGATGAGAAGGTTAGTGTGGAATGGTGAAGAAAGAGGGGATTTGAAAAGAAAAATATGGAAATTGAGTTTGGGAAATTTGGGAAAAAATTGGCTAAGTATGAAAAATTTATGTGAAATTCGTGTTGTGCACAAAGCACTGGAAGGCAATTGACTAGTGGCACAATCGTGTAGAAATTACACAGAGACAAACAATGTTCGCAATAGCTAAGAGCGAGATCGTTGAGACTGAGATCAGCGAGATCATTGAGAGCGAGATTATTGAGATCGAGACCAGTGAGATCATTGAGAGCAAGATTTTGAGCGAAAAAGATGGGAGAGAGAGAGATTGGAGAGAAAATGGGAGAGAGCGAGTTTAGAGAGAGCAAGACCAGCGAGAAAGTGGGAAAGAGTGACACCAACAAGATTGAAGAGAGCGAGATTATGAGCGAGAAAGTGGGAGAAAGCGACACCAGCGAGATTGGAGAGAGCGACACCATCGAGAGTGGAGAGAGCGAGAGTAGCCTATGCATACAGCAACGCCTCGTCTGGTGCTGCATTCGAACGCCTCACCCACGCGAACGAAGGGCCTCACCTATGCATCGAACGACCGGGTAAGCACCTATGCGTTGAATTTGGCTGCGTTATTGTGGATTATGCTTTGAAAACCCTAAGCTGAACACATACGGAGGGTGAGGTCACAAGGGAAAACGTCAACCAAACCATGTGTCTTCTTGGGAGAAATTCTTAAGGGCTAAGGAATTTTGGTGGACGCATATGGAGAAAACACCTTGGGCCAAGATGATGCAAGCTTGCGTTGATGAGGGTAGAAGTAAACACTTGGCCATGCAGCCAAGTAGGTGGTGTCAACACTAGGGGAAGTTTGGACGCCTATAAATAGAGCTTTTGGAACTTCATTTTCAAATTACAAAATCAGAAATTACATAAAAAGAGAGGGAGAGTAGAGTGCAATGGACAGTGAGGGTTGAGGATAACACATCAACTTGAGACGAGGAGATATCCTAACCTACTCGTGCGTTTGGAGTGATTCTAAAGCCATCGGGAATCTCTGGAAGTTTTGTTTTCAGAGTGGGCTGCTGGAGGGAAAAACGCAAAGGAACAGGGCTGGATATTGAGAAGAAGGCAGAAGGGTCAAACTGTCGAATCAGTCTGGGCCAGTCTTGAAGATTCTGTGATTCCGGAAAAATCACGAGGAGTTCTGAGCTGAAAGTTTAGGGTACGATTTCTAAGACATTTTAGAATAAGTTTGTAGAAGGAAGTATTTCAAAATAAGGTTCAGAATTATGAGTAATCTAAGCTGTAATTTGAATCTAGATTCTAGGGGTGAAAAAAAGCCCGAGGAGCCACTAGAGTGAAAAGCTCCTAAGAAATCAAGGTGAGTGGCTAAAATGTTTTGACTAAAACATTTTGCTTAAACTGTTTGATTACAAAGTGTTATAGAAAGTTTGTTTTTAAGAATATTCTCATGCCTACTAGTTTTATGAAGTGATTTCCAAGCAAGT
>NC_052360.1:34044357-34074066 GCF_009727055.1 Benincasa hispida | reverse complement strand
TGGACCGAGTAGTAGATCGGTATCAAGTCGCGCTAGCAAGTCAGTAGCTAGTACGGGGAGGAAACCACTTTGTGTAAACTGTGGTAGGCCTCATACAGGAGTATGTTATGGTAATAGGAATGTGTGTTTCCAGTGCGTACAAGCTGGGAATTTCAGGAGAGATTATCCTTAGTTAGGTCATGGAGCACAGAATGAGTAGAGAGGAGTTACCAGACTGTAAACCAACCTAGAATGACCAGAACTAGAGGTGACGGATCTGGTGTAGCTAAGCAGAAATGGGTAGCTGGACGACCCCAACAGCAGCTGCAGCAGCAGCAGGGTAGAGTATAAGCTATGACACACCAGGAAGCGGAAGAGGCTCCAGATGTCGTAACGGGTACGATAACTTTATGTAATCAATCCACTTATGCATTATTTGATCCTGGTGCTACGCACTCATTCATATCTAGCATGTGTGCATTACATATAGATAGAGTGCCTGAGCGTATGAATGAGGATTTGTTTATCTCTACGCCTGTAGGAGATACTCTAGTTGTACATGAGTATTACAGGAATTGTGAAGTAACTCTTGGAAATCAGAGGTTTTGAGTTGACTTGATTCCATTAGAATTACTAGATTTTGATGTTATCCTAGGCATGGATTTCCTAAGTAAACACTATGTCACTATGGATTGTTTTAAGAGAGAAGTAATGTTTAGGAAACTAGGTGAAAAAGAAATAACCCTGGTGGGAAGTAAAAGAATACTTCCAGGAAGTTTAATATCAGCAGTGAAGGCTAGAAAGTTGTTGAGTAAAGGATGTAAAGCCTATTAATCCAATGTAGCAGTTTCACAGAATAAGAAACTGAAACCTAAGGATGTACCTGTAGTACAAGAATTCTTAGATGTGTTCCCTGATGAATTACCAGGTTTACCACCTGATAGGGAAATGGAATTTACTATTGAGTTAATTCCTGGTACCGCACCTATATCCCAAGCACCATATAGGATGGCACCAACGGAATTGAAGGAGTTAAAAGTTCAGTTACAGGAACTGGTAGATAAGGGGTACATTAGACCCAGTGTGTCGCCTTGGGGAGCGCTAGTCTTGTTTGTTAAAAAGAAAGACGGTACTCTTAGATTATGCATAGATTATAGACAGTTGAATAAGGTGACCATTAAAAATAAGTATCTCTTGCCTCGTATAGATGATCTCTTCGATCAGTTAAAGGGGGCCATGGTATTCTCTAAGATAGATTTGAGATCAGGCTATCACCAGTTGAAGGTGAAAGGCACAGATGTTCCAAAGATTGCATTCAGAACTATATATCGACATTTTAAGTTCCTAGTAATGCCATTTGGATTGACAAATGCTCCTGCGGTATTTATGGACTTGATGAATAGGATATTTCATTCTTATCTGGATTAGTTTGTGATAGTATTCATAGACGACATACTAGTATATTCTAGTAGTGCGAAGAAACACAAAGAACATTTAAGGATGGTGTTACAAATTCTAAGGGAAAAGAAGTTATATGCCAAATTTAGTAAATGCGATTTTTTGTTAAATCAAGTCGTATTCCTTGGGCATATAGTTTCAGCTGATGGGGTTAGTGTTGATTCCCAAAAGATAGAAGAAATAGTTAATTGGGAAAGCCCTGAAATGTAACCGAAGTACACAGTTTTCTGGGTTTAGCAGGTTATTATAGGAGATTTGTGGAGGGCTTTTCTAAGATAGCTCTTCCATTGACAAACCTGACCAGAAAAGATGCGAAGTTTGAGTGGTTGCCAGAATACGAGCATAGTTTTTAGGTATTGAAACAGAGGTTAGTGTTAGCACCAGTATTAACTCTACCTACACCAGGTAAAGAGTTTGAGGTCTATTGTGATGCATCCCGACAAGGGTTAGGATGTGTGCTGATGTAGGAGGGAAAGGTAGTAGCTTATGCTTCTCGACAGTTAAAGAAGCATGAATGTAACTACCCTACACATGATTTAGAGTTAGCAGTAGTTGTGGAGACATTACCTGTTTGGTAAGCATTGTCATATATTCACGGATCATAAGAGTTTGAAGCATGTCTTTGATTAGAAGGAACTAAACCTAAGAAAAAGAAGATGGCTCGAGTTGATCAAGGATTATGACTGTATCATTGATTATCACCCAGGTAAGGCAAATGTAGTAGCTGATGCCTTAAGTCAAAAAACTAGATCAAATAAAGCTAGTATTAATTCAGTGAAGGGTATACTGATTCATGAGTTGTATAATGCTAAGGCAACATTATCAATCGGTTAAAAAGTAGGGTTACTAGCTTCATTTCAAGTGCATCCTACGCTCGTAAAAGATATTCTATGGGAACAGTTAAAGGATTCTGATCTTCAGAAGTTAGCTGAAGAAGTAGATAAAGGATTGAGGACGGACTACCAATTAAGAGATGATAAAGTGCCATTAAAAGAAGGTAAAATATGCGTACCTAAAGATCTACCGAGGGAGGCAAGTATAAATTTGAGTTACTCTCATTTAAAGTTTGAGATAGAATTGTTATGTTGTAGATAATTGGGTTAACATCTAGCTTAGAGATGGCTAGGTGAAGTATTGTGGACAAACTAAGGAATTGATATCAGAGTAGCACAGTAGAAGCGTGGTAATAGACAAGACTATGAAAGGTTACAACAGTGGTTGTTGTGAAACCTTAAACCAGAGTTAGTTCGAGTAAATTTCGAGGACGAAATTTTCTTAAGGGGGAAGCAAATGTGAAACCCGGATTTCTATTTTCCTTACTTAAGCAAGTGATAAAAGGAATTAACTAAGTGGAAGTTAAATCCTATGTTAAAGGGAAGGAATTCTTAGTGTTAAGTAGATTTTCTTTGAATAATTTAAGTTGAGCTTTAATTGGTAAAATTGTAATGAAATTTGTATAATAAGTAGGTCGATGAGAAGGTTAGTGTGGAATGGTGAAGAATGAATGGGGATTTGAAAAGAAAAATATGGAAATTGAGTTTGGGAAATTTGGGAACAAATTGGCGAAGTATGGAAAATTTATGTGAAATGCGTGTTGTTCACAAAGCACTGGAAGGCAATTGACTAGTGGCACAATCGTGTAGAAATTGCACGGAGACAAACAATATTCGCAGTAGCTAAGAGCGAGATCATTGAGAGTGAGATCAGCGAGATCGTTGAGAGCGAGATCATTGAGATCGAGACCAACGAGATCATTGAGAGCAAGATTTTGAGCGAGAAAGATGGGAGAGAGCAAGATTGGAGAGAAGATGAGAGAGAACGAGATTGGAGAGAGCAAGACCAACGAGAAAGTGGGAGAGAGAGAGATTGAAGAAAGCGAGATTATGAGCAAGAAAGTGGGAGAGAGCGACACCAGCGAGATTGGAGAGAGCGAGATATGAGCGAGAAAAGTGGAAGAGAGCGACACCAGCGAGATTGGAGAGAGTGACACCAGCAGGAGCAGCCTGTGCGTACAACAACGCCTCATCCGGTGCTGCATTCGAACGCCTCGCCCACACGAACGAAGGCCTCGCCCTATGCATCAAACGGTCGGGCAAGCACCTATGCGTTAAATTTGGCTGCGTTATTGTGAGATGATGCGTTAAAAACCCTAAGTTGAACACATACAGAGGGTAAGGTCACGAGGGCAAACATCAGCCAAACCATGTGTCTTCTTGGGAGAAATTCTTAAGGGCTAAGGAATTGTGGTGGACGCATATGGAGAAAACACCTTGGGCCAAGATGATGCAAGCTTGCGTTGATGAGGGGAAAAGTAAACACTTGGCCATGTAGCCAAGTAGATGGTGTCAACACCAGGGGAAGTTTGGACGCCTATAAATAGAGCCTTTGGAACTTCATTTTCAAATTACAAAATCAGAAATTACGTAAAAAGAGAGGGAGAGTAGAGCGCATTGGACAGTGAGGGTTGAACACAGGGACTGTTTGAGGTTATTACGTTATGTTTGTGATACATGCGATCGGGGGTTTTCAATTTAATAAAGTGAGTTGTGTACAAGTATATAAAATTGCAATAAAATAAAGTAAAGTAGTAAAAATGTGATAATAAAATAAAGTGCAATAAACCTAAGCTAAGATGATACAAGATGCTAGGGTCAAGGCTGGCTGTGAAGATTTTGCAAAGATCGTGAATGCAGCGGAAAGTCTTATGTACGAAGCAGAAAAAGAAAGATAACTAATATAAGCATCGCAAGTTCTTAATTGCGTTAAAGTTATAAGTACAGTTCCGTTTTTCCCTTAGTGTACACCTTTCAGTGATCGGCCACATTCCCACATGTCTGTGGTGAAATAGAGACGAACGTAATGAACGCATGGTTGCTTCCATCTCTGGAAGTACTACTCGCTTTAGTTAACGCATTCTTCTAACCTTCTCTCGATAGATCAGAATGGCATCTTCACTTCTGCTCCCATAGGTGAAGATGCCGTCTAGCATGCCTTAGTTAAATGAATTTACCTCTTTAACACAGATTAAGTACTTGTTTAATCCATATTAACTACTAAGGGATTAAGAAGACTTCATGGAGAAAATGATAAACAAAGGAACGGAAATAGACAGAAAAGTGGTGATGGAAACGATCAACACATTCAATATTTCTATTCAACATCTGATACATGATTCGTGAATGAAGAGATAAAGAAGATAAAATACAGTGATGAAAAGAGTTAGGAACAAATACAAACAAGCGCCAATGTCTTGGCACCGATCTGGATGGAGATCTGCTTGCCAGAATGGATGGATCGAACGGAAGGATGAGCTTCCCTCTCAGGCTTGCTCAACCGGTAGAAGGGATCTTAACATAGGATAGGAATTAAGCATTATTGCCTTAGTAGAAGATATGCTTGAGGATAAGCATATATCTAAATTTGGGGGTGCGATAACTTGTAGAAATACAAGTTATTTATGCTACCTTATTCAAATATTGCGGCCAAAAAAGAGAAAATATGCGTCGATTGTATTAAAATTGGCTAAGAAATACAAGAATTATAAATTATCACAAATACACCCACTAACACCATCGCGATGGTAGAAATGGATATTTCAAGTCTGTTTTGTAGGAAATCAAGTCACCACTTGCGATCAAGGCTCAAAGAGAAACTGCACAACACATCTCCATTGCATTGCGCCCGTCAATCAATAATGAAGAGACGATCAACGCAATGATGTCCCATGCGACAGTCGATCCAAAGATGAACTTCAACCGCATGCGGTAATCGAAAACAACACCGCATGCAAACACACGATCGAAAGATGCAAATGAGCAACGCAATTGCAGAGGATTGTGACACATGTACAACTAACCGTTATGCATTTTTTACGGGCTGATGGCATAACAGAAGGAATATTTATTCCACCAATTTTGGAGCTGCCATAACAATAAAATGGGGTCCACACTATAGAGAGTCAAAGCCTTCACCTATAAATACCTCATAGAATTCACTGAAAAAATATACTTGATATGAGGCTATTTTGATATTTGTATATTAAGAGAGAGGCTGATCTAAGCGTTGATCGGAGAAGATCCGAGAAGAAAATAGACAAGGCCAAGAGGTGAGTCTCAGGGTGAATCATTCCAAATCCCCGTCGTGAATCTCTGTACCTAGATCAACTCTATCGGACGAGCAAGCCTGAGAGGGAAGCTCTCCTTTCCATTCACTTCATATGCCGGCAAGCGATTCTCCATCCAAATCTGTGTCAAGATGTTGGCACTCATCTGTATTTGTTTTTAACTCTTATTCATCAATTGTAGTTTATTTTCTTAATCTCTTCATTCACAATCATTTATCAAACGCTTGATTCTATAGTTAAAGGTCTTGATCAGTTTCATCTCCATCTTTCTGTCTATTTTCGTTCCTCCATGAATCGTTTTCTCCACGATGTTTTCTTAATCCCTTGGTGATTATTATGAATTAAACAAGTGATTTAATCTGTGTTAAAGAAATAAAGATGTTTAGCTAAAGCATGCTAGACGGCATCTTCACCTGTGAGAGCAGAAGCGAAGATACCATTTTGATCTGTCGAGAGAAGGTTAGAAGAATGCGTTAACTAAAGCGATAAGTACTTCCAGAGATGGAAGCAACCTTGCGTTCATTACGTTCATCCCTGTTTCATCACAGAGATGTGGGAATGCGGGCGATCACCGAGAGGTGTACGTCAAGGGAAAGTGGAACCGTACTTATATCTTTAATGCAATTAAGGAACTTGCGATGTTTATATTAATTATCCTTTCTATTTCTGTTTCGTACATAAAGCCTTGCCACCACATAACACGATTCTTTGTATAACCTTCACAGTCAATCTCAATCTCGATATCTTGTATCATGTAACCTATATCTTGTATCATTATAGCTTAGGTTTACTTTTATTGCACTTTACTTTTACTGAACCTTTACTTTATCATCACAATTTATGTTTATCGCACAATTTTACTTTATTGCATTTAAATACCTGTACACACTTTTATTAATTGAAAAACCCCCGGTCGCATATATCACAAATGTAATGCATTTAACTTAAAAAAATCCTTGTGTTTGATCTCGTATCACACCGAGAAACTTGTAATGGAATTATACTTGGTTCCAACGCAAGGAAACTTGTGACAATGCACAGCGTACTACAAGATTTCAGTAATAATGCATATCTAGAAGTAGTATCGCATAAAGAAAATAAAGTCATCATTCATCCATGCGTTGTATGACATAAGAAAAGAAGATTAGATCAATTTTATGTCTATCAAGTTTATGGCTATTAGATAGATTTTATGTCTTCAATAGTAGGAAATAGCTTGGAGAGCAAGTGAAGGGGGAATTTTCCTAAACTATGCATTGAAGAGGAAAATTAAGTATAGTAGCAAAATGGCTAAGTGCAAAGTAAACATGCGTTGGTGTTAGAAAGCTTAGACGCATGGAGTTTTGGTGTGTGTAGTGATTAAGACTTGTAAAGGATGTGTGAGGTTATGTTGAACCCAAGACAAACTATGTGTTGAAGTTGAGGTATGGACGCATGAGTTAAACTTACATGATGCGTTGATGTGAGACCAAGCCATGGGACGTAAATGTGTGACATTAGTAGGCGTTGGTCTTAGCTTTAGAGGTTAGGCGAACATCAATGTGTCTTGTTGGCGAAGTGATGGATGCATGTTGGCCGAGTGATGCGAGAATGGGTTGTCCAAGCATAGGCAAGGGACATGTCAATCGGCCATGCGTTAGCAAGAGGCTGGTATGGTCATGTAGTGAGGAAGGACCATTGAGCAACAAGTATAGGTGAGACGCGCATGAGCAGGACAGTTGGCGCAAGGTGTTGTGCGTAGGAAATGAGCGCTCAGTTGTGTGTAATCGTGGACGCTAAACGTTGTGCATTGCACGAGGGTGATCGCATAGCTACTTGCGGGGCTGCACGATAAGCGCTAGACAATAAACGATGAACGCTAGACGATGGGCACAAGGTGAGCGTTGAGGCTAGGCGTGCGTGCTAACCAGTGCACGGCGATGAGCGGAAGGTGCTGGGTACTCGATGCACGCTAGAGCTATGCGATGAAGCGAGGAAGTATGCAATGAGGTATGGGACGATGGGCATGTGATGCACGCTGGGACTACATGATGAAGCAAGACAATGTCGGTTGAAGCTATGCGATGAGCGTGACAAGGCTGTGCAATGCTCATGCGATGAAGGTGCTATGCGATGGTTTATGAGGTATGAACCAATCATAAGGCTGGGCATGGGAAGAAGAATGCAGTCATTTGGACTAAGCATTGGCCTTGAGAAGCTAATTGAACGCATAAGATTAGGTGGGGCATGAGAAACATGTTGGGCGCATGGAGTTGTTTGCTAAGAGTTATGGCCGAGATTGGTTATGTGCTGAAGGGCCTGATCATGCGCTAATAAGGCTTGGCATGCAGTGATGGTGTGCTACTCGTTATGCGCCAAGGACACTCGAGGTTAGGAAGGGCATCAGGGGTGCATAGAATAAGGCTAGTATAGTACGAGTAGCATGTATAAGGGACATGTGGTGATCTTGATAAAAGCATGCACCAAAGGTAAGACCACCAACCAAATTCCTCATGATGTGTCCTACTTGGCTTTGTTGACCACGAAGAAAGGTATTAGTTATATGCCTGAGCCTGAGATGATCATCAACCAAATTACTAGTGACATGCCTTATGGTCCAAATATGAGCATTGTGCCTGAGCTTGAGATGTCCATCAACCAAATTACTAGTGACATGCCTTATGCTCAAAATATGAACATTATGCCTCACATGCCTGAAATCACCAACAATACGATGGAAACTAATGATGAGATACAATGGAGTGAAATATTAAGTTTTGATTTCAATGAGGAAGATACTGAAAACACAAAATATCATATTCAACAAATTTAGGTTTATAGATGAGTATTGACCGAATGTAAGAATGTGACATACAATTGAGATATTTGCATTCGCCCGTAGATTCTTGGTCACATTATTGTATATAAATATTATATATTTTGAATTAATAAAATACTTGATGTTTATTAGTTTATATAAAATTAGTTAATGTTGTTGGTTTACAAAAAATTATATTCGATCCATATATTTCCTGTGTGTCCTTGACCTCCTATAAAATCACTTTGAAAGAAAGAATTCTCCCGCATCTGGCTATCTATTTTCATGTTATAAACAAATTGTATTTCTATATTCTATAGAGCCTTTGAAGAATTTCATTAAATTAGGTTGAAAACTAGGTTGTATATAAATAATTAATAAAGTCTTACACAAACATTGGTAATTTTGAAAAAAGGGATTAATTGTATTTCATGTTTGTAGATGTTTGGTAGCCGATTTATAACTTAAAATCTAATTTAAACAATTGATAGAATTGAAATATCTGATGGAATATTATGTAAACTAAAATTTGGGAATTCAAAATCCTCTCTACAAGATTTAAAACACTTCAAATTGATAATGATGCCAACAATTTCGGAATTGAAAATCCTTTATAAAAGATTATAAGCTATAATTTCAGATAGATTCTAAAATTTAAACATAATTATCTGATATAATATTATCTACCTAAAAATTAAAATAATAATAAAATAAATATTTCAACCAAAAGAAAAAAGACAAAATAATCTCATAGAATATTAAGCACTTCAAACTATAAATAAATAAATGTAGAATTTGGGATTAAAAAAAGTTTATATTCTCCATAATGATTTAAAATAAAAAATAAATTGACATTCCGAAGATTACGAATAGTACATTTAACATGGTCAAAACTTGAACTAACTTTTAACACTATCTCAAATAATAATAAAAATTAATTTTTATTAATTTTTTAATTATTTATTTATTTATTAATTTTTTTTTCCTCCTCTAAGTAACAAGGAAGAGGTGGAAGTCCTTACAGCCTAACACCCCTAAGATCCAAAATATGTCTCGCAACGAGGTAATGTGGAGATGAAAGGGAATATTGTACTCCCAAGTTGATTTCTTCATAACTAAACCCATGGAACATAGTCAAAACACAAACCCCAACTTGGGAGTGGAGACTAATGTTATGAGTGATTTTTGGGCTAAAAGGGAGAGAAGACACAACAAAGAAAGGGAAGCAAGGGGGCCAACAAGACCAAGATGGACAGATAAGCCACTAGGCCAAGAAGATGAAATGAGCTTAGGAAAAAAAGGCTGATTTGGGTTGTAGGTCAAAATAGCTTAGTCATCCTCAACCAATGATGAGGTCGAGGTCAACTATCTCCATTTGATGAATGGAAGTACAACGACCTTTTTGGGGCCTTGAGAAGAAAAGGTTCAGGTCAAAAGCCCAAACCCAACCTTTCGGCCTTCTCCAAATTTAAGGAATGGGGCACACTAAATGCATGCGTTGGCCCATTTAACTCGAGAGATAACCTAATATGACTCAAAAATGGAAGCCCTATGTCAAGATTTCTCTATAAATACATTATGGCAATTCCATATGAGGTAACTTTTGTCTGACTCTCAAACTTCCTTGCTTCCACACTCTTTCACGCTCTAACATAAGCATCGGAGTGTAATTGGCTACCCCTACAGTGATGTTTAGGTTTACTCTTTTGCAAACCACATTCTTCTCCACAAATTATAAATTCAACTGCTGGTGTCACATGAAGGTCAATTGACTCTTCTTGCCCCAAATTTTGTATCAACAATATGAAAAATATTATTAAAATTTACGATAAAAAATTAGAAATGGAATCTGAACTTTAGTTGGTATTGATTTAGTCCTTGAGCTTTAATAAGTAACAATTTAGTTATTAAACTTTAGTAAGTAATAGTTTAATCCTGTCCTTTATAATTTGTAATGATTTAGTTCTTTCTATGAAAAATACTAATAAAAGTTTAAAGATTTTTTTATTTTTTTTATTTTTTTACAAATGTAGATCGATAAGCTGATTGTGAATCAATTATTTATTTATTTCTTCATAAACTATAAATATTATAGAATTAATCTAAGTTAAGCATACTTAATTTTGAAGTTCCATAATTGTGCCACCGAAAGGAAAGTGCACCTTATTGGTGTAGGTAGTAACTTTTAGTAACTTTCAATTCTTTTAAGTCTTTCGTAACCATACTTTCATACCATCAGGATCTCTCTTATTTGGATGTAATCTCTGTTCACTCATATCCCTCTCCTAAACTCGGTGTGTTACAGTTCAAGAACTAAATTGTTACTTCCATGAAAATGTATAGGAACGAAAAATGTTCTTTAACCAAATATTTTCTTAAGAAGGTGAAGAATGTTTTGGCTAATTAAGGCGCTTTTAAAATTTATATTACATTTCAAAGTTTTTTTTTTTCAATAAAGGATTATTCTCATTAAGAAGAAGAAATGCATTTTCCCTACTTCAAACAAACAAAAAAAATCAGTTGCCCCTATATAATGAAAGCAATCGTGGAATTTAAGTTCTGATGAATATGACAAAAGTACACCTCATAATCCAATATAAACTTGTGAAAGGATCTAAATATGATGATATGATAGAATTCAAGTTTCATTCGATGGGTATTGGGATAAGATAGTTGAACAAGGTACTAAAGAATGTGATATATAGTTGAGATATTTGAACTTACGCTCGTCGATTATTGTCAACAATATTCTTCCTTTCTTACACGCATCCAGACATTCATTGTTGTATATAAATACCAAATATTTTGAATTAATAGAGTCCTTACGGTTTATTAGTTTTTATGAAATTAGTTTTTGTGGTTGGTTTACAAAAATAATATCCCTATGATCTTCCTTGTGTGTGAGTGTCCTTGGCCTTCTATAACTAGGTGTAAAAATCACTTTGAAAGAAAGGGATTAGGCCCAAAGCTAGAAGATGGTATTTAGCTATCTATTTTCATGCTATAATGAGATTACATTGACAATTTTTTCTCACCGGCCCCTTATTCATATTTAGAAATAAAGCTCTATATTATACACTGGAGTCTTTTAATTTCATTAACTTAGATCATAAATTTAAAGAAAGCGTTGGAAAATTTACCTCTCTATTTCAATTTATGTAAATCCATGCTCTAATTGGATCAAAGAACAATAAAGAATCTTCATCAATTCGTTAATTTAAGTAATAAAGTCCCACACAAAGATAACTTTTACCTCCATACGAATTTATCATTGAATAACTTTGTCAAAATTCATAAATCTGGATGGATAGAAAATATTTTGATGAGTGAAAAAAATTATTGTCATACCCCACTCCAGATTATCCTCTTAACCTAGATGGGATGGTGACTGCAGCAGTTACCAACTCTTTTGCTGGCACTTACTGCCTAACTAACCTGTTAACTTTTACTCAAACCCTGGATACATACACATCATCAATATACCAACATATTAACTCGAAACTTAACACATTTATATTACACGGTTTCGCAGCATTGTTCATACATGAATATTACAACTTAGTGAGCCCCATCTAATATACTAGTCACTAGACAGACGCATGTATACTAACTAATATAGGTTTTCAATTACACTTCCTTCAACTTGTTTCTTTGAGTGGCAAAGCAGTAGTGGAAAAGTCTTTTAGGACCTGACCGCTACCTGAAAGGAAAACATTTGAAAATGTGAGCTCGAAGCTCAGTGAGTGATTTAATAAAGACATAAATCTCATGCTTAAACTGAAAAACTCGAAAACATAATACTAAAACTAAAATGTACCAAGTAAACGTGTACACAAAACCTTCAAAAACCACCATTAAACATCATTATTCCTTAGTTGAGAACGAGCATACATCGCTCTAGCTCCCAACGTCTGTTACCGGCCAAGAGACCCATACTTCAGCCTCCTTTTGCTGGTATATAGCCTAGAAGACCCATACTTCGACCTCCCTTTATCCTTAGTTGAGAGTGAACTAATAGATCTAACCCTCAACATCAACCTTAGTCAGGGAGAACCCTTTTGCTCAATCCCTCAACGTCAACCTTAGTCGGGGAGAACCCTTTTGCTCAATCCCTCAACATCAACCTTAGTTGGGGAGAACCNTCAACCTTAGTCGGGGAGAACCCTTTTGCTCAATCCCTCAACATCAACCTTAGTTGGGGAGAACCCTTTTGCTCAATCCCTCAACGTCAACCTTAATCGGGGAGAACCCTTTTGCTCAATCCCTTCAATGTCAACCTTAGTCGGGGAGAACTCTTTTGCTCAATCCCTCGACGTCGTATTACCAACATGCACGTGGTGTTTTCTATGTACCGTCAACACCTTCAGTGTATTTATTAAGATACCTTCCTTACCTTCCGTATCCGGCTCACTTAAGCTATCAAGTTCTCGAAGAGTATTAAAAGAATAGTTTTCAAATATAGCATAGAAAACTCTTTAGGATACCTTCCTTACCTTTAGTATCCTTTTTAATTTTGTTTAGGAATACCAACGCATGTACTTTGACAACCTTAAGTATTTAAAACATAGTACATCAAGCTTCATTCAACCTTAGTTTTAACCCTAACGCATGCTTCATACTTTGTGAAATAAGTTGGTTTAAAACATATTGAACTAGCTTGTAAAAACCACTAGCATGCGTTAGACATGGAAAACATACTTGGAAAACCCATACACTAGTAAACATCATGAAAATGGAGTTACTAAAATATGCTAAAAGTATTTGGACAAGATAACATATTTAAATCATGTCAATTTCTATGGAAAACATGCTTTACTTAGCATGAGAAATAGCTTCAAACATATGTTGCTTGGCACTTCATTTGAACACTTGACATGAGAAATATCTTCTAAGAAATCATAGTTTCTAAATCATTAAAACATTAAATCATCACATAGTCACTCACAACTCGTTGGCCTCTTAATGGGTTATACACCTCTACTAGCTCTTCTTCGCCTGAAAGGACATAATTCCCGGTTAACTACTTAGAATTCTTAGCAAAATACCTCAAATAGTTCATTTACTAATGGAACTTCCATCATCAACTTTACTAGCGAGATACTCATCATGAGTGCATTCTTCTCATGGCGAGATCCTCATGAGCGAGATCCTTCATCCTAGCAATACTCACCTTTCCAGCAAGATTCAGCCCAATTTCTAACGAGAATTTCTTCTAGAGCGAGATTCTCATCACAAAATTAGTGAGATTTCCTTCATTAACGAGATCCTCAGCACAAAATTAGTGAGATTTTCTTCATAAGCGAGATCCTCATTCTCCATATGAGTTGTTTGCTTGTTCTTCCCAAGCAACTGTCTGCTTATGCACAACTTCTCTATTGCAACTTAAAAAATTCATAACTCAAAATCCAGACCTCTTTTGCAAGAACTTCCTTCTACAAACTTGTTTAGAATTGAGTTAGATTTCTTACCTTAAAATTTTAGCCAAAAATTAATTATAATTTGGCCTGGAGCTTCCAATATTCACCTCAGGCCTTGATTAAACCAAGATTCTGCCTCTTCTACAAATTCTCTACTTTTGTTCTTCTCCTCTTGCAATCTTTCTCCGACAAGACAAACTCGAAAACTAGATTCTCTCAGATTTCAAATGGCACCACTTTCACTAAATTTGCTCTTGTCAATTGCCAAAATCATGCTTTTGAATTTCCTTTTCCCTTTTAATCTTCCTACCGCCTCCTGAATTCAAGGATTAACTGCCACGTGCCAAACCAATAAGTGAGTTTCCTTATTTAACATGTTTTTCCTTTCCTTTCTCAAAAACTCCTATAAATAACATGGATTTTCACTTATTAGATATTTAATATATCATTTCTTTGGCTAAACATGCTTGTTTAGGAAACTTAGAATTTGGGGTTTACACTTAGCTACACAAGAACTTATTTCTTCTTGCTTCCATCCTCTATCCCTCCTAAACCATGGCTTCATTTAATTCACTAGAAGACATCACATTACTTACTCTTACTTTAAAGTAATTAGGGTTGGGTTTTACAATTAGTCTTATATTCTTTAAAAATCATGTTCCCAATTAATTTGAGATTACATAGGTAAAAATTTTATTAAATCTTGACGAAATATATATATATATATATATATATATATATTAATTGAAAGTGAACAAATCCATATAGATAGCACTGGAATTCAACTCAAAATAGTAAATATGACATAATTTTAAACACGACAAAACTAAAGCATGCGAAGAGTTAAAAATGCTCGTCAAAAAATATCAATATGGAAAGTCCTAGTAATAGACCTTTAATATCGAAAGTCTTTAGAATTGAAGTATAAAAAAAATTATTTCAACATTAAACAAAAATATTATTATAAGATGGAAAAAATAAATTACTGACAAGGGAAACAATAAATTTTAAAGTTTCATTTGAAAAAATGACAAAAAAAAGTTTCAAAACTATAAAAATAGCAAAAGAATTTGTATAATAAAAAATACTAATTAGTAAATTACAAAACTACTCTAAAACAACAAAATTAACTACAAACGAAAATGCAAAGATATACTACCTCAAAAACAATACGAATACCACAAATACACTTTACCTAGACATTCTAGAACCACAAATACATAGTATCTAAACATTCCATAAGAAAAATTAAAAATCACCCAATATGGTCCTCAATGCTTCCAGCTACCTATATAACGCGTGTATGCGAGGGAAGATGACGAGCAGTTGCCGAGGGTCATTAGAAACTTATGGATGTATACAACAATAGACTTCCTCCAAGATGAGAAAGAGAAAAGTTGATTTTACCAGTAAAGTTGTTGTTGGCAAGTGAATATGTGAAGGAATTACAACTTCATGACGATGTTGCGTTTGACACCAAACTAGTTGTAGGGAGTCTCATCATCTTCATTCCATGTAACCATTTTGCTCATTGGATCTTGGAAAGCCAACTTTAAACACTTTAATTCTAGAACGTCATTGTTGAAAATGATGTTCAAAGTAGAAACAAAAGTAGAAAACATGTGTGCAAGCAAAACAGGTCGGGTATTCGTTAAAAGCTAGCCAAGATGATGGAATTCAAGAAAGAATTGTTGAACCAACGATCGAAGATATTAGATTGCAAAAGAGAAAATGAGATTTAAGGGGTGGCTAAGTGTGAACAAGATGAATAAGATTAGATTTAGGGTTTTTTTGTCATCTTCGTTTAATAAATAATGATAATTATGATAATAATAATAAGAATAACAAGAAGAATAGTAATAATAATAATATTAATAATAAACGGAAAAATATATATATACACACCCACATGTTTCAAACATTTAAAATTTAATTCTCATTTATATGTTTCTTTTTAGGTTCAACAAGCTATTTTTACATGTTTGTATATGAAAAATTGAAAACATCGAAAATATAAAGAAAAAAATCAAATTAATTTTGTAACAATATGTATAAAATAATAAAAAAAATATATATTTAGATACAATTGAATTTCTAACAAACATATAAACAAATCAAAAGTTAGTTGGATAAAATCAAATTTGATAATAAAAAAAAAAAATCAAATATAAATTAGAGAGGGAAAAAAGTAAGTTTTTGTTTATTCTGATTAAAAAAAAATCGATAAGTAGTTAGATAAAATCTAATTTGATAATAAAATATAAATTCAAATATAATTCTTGGAGAAAAATCAAGAAAGAAGTTCGTTTATTTACAATTAAACTGTATTCATAATTCCATTTTCATAAGCTTCAACAATTACAACTTCATCAACCACAAAATTTATGAAAGAAGCCTAACTCGTTGTAGAGGCATAGCAAAAATAGCAAGATTGCAAAAGTAAATACTTATTTGTTTGTCAAAAAAATAAACTAATGATATAATAATATTATAAGAGGATAATGAATAAAAGAAAATTTCAAAATACAAAAAATGATCAAATTTAAATGAAATATAAAGTTTATTAGATGATAATATGTATAAAATATATCGTAAAATCTTAATTAAAACAAAAAGAAAATATTTGAATTTAGAATAATAAAATAATATAAAATCTAAAGATGTATTATAAATTCAAATTCAAATGGTGATAAACAAATTAAATATTGATTAATTCTGAATATTTTCGAAAAGTGGTTAAATCAAATGAAAACAAATAGCTAATTTGAATCAATTAGGGGAGAAAAATGAGGAAGAGATTGGTTTACTTTAAATCAATTTGTGAAAAATTATCAAAATCTAATTTTAATATTAAAAATAAATTTAAATTTCAAAAGATGGCAAAAATTACGGAATGACGGTCATTTTTCAGTTTTAAAATTGAATCTATTAGATTATAGTATGATTAATTTGATTATTAATCAAGCTCTCCAATTACATTGTATTTATATACCAGTTATTACCCAAGCTCTTCACTCACACTATTTATATCTTGATTATTAATAAAACTCTACACTTACATTGTATTAATAAAACTCTTCACTCACACTATTTTACATTGTATTTAAAAGTGGCAAGCAGAGCAGGCAGACAGACAACGGGAACCCTGACCCTACATTTAAGAAGTTCCGAGATTCAATGGGAATTTAAATGTTAGTGAACAGAGAGGTAAAGACCTGGTAAATCAGGAAACGACTTCTGACAGGGAGTCGAGGATTCCACAAACAAGAACAGATCCTCAGTTAAAGGACAGAATATTTAACAAGATCGCCAAGAGGTTTGCGGAAAGTGTTGAATCCATTCTGACGGATTCGGAAAGGAAGTACGGTATTGAGAATGACCTAATAGGAATTGCTAAAGGACAGAGAGCTACAAGTCAGTATAGTGTAGGAAGGAAAAAGCCAAGACTTGTGGTTAGTATGGGGTGATAGATCAAGGTTTTGGCATCCTACTGAGCTGGTAGCTAGTTCGGGTCAAAAACCCTTATGCACGAATTGTGGTAAGCATCATCGAGGGACATGTTATTAAGGGAAAAACGTATGTTTCCAGTACGGACAGGCAGGACATTTCAAGAAGGAATGCCCCAGCTAGGTCAAGAAGTTCAGATAGAACACGGAATGGCTTTACAGACGATAGATAAGCCTAGTGGCTCAGGAGCCGAGGAAGGGATTCAAGAGAAGAAAAACGAGAAAGGAAGCAGGATGATCTCAGCGGCAGGGCAAGTTTTTACGAAGTGTCCTACCAAGAGGCAGAGGAGTTACCTAATGTTGTGAATGGTAAAGTAACTTTATGTATCAGTATATTTATGAACTAGTTGCCTAAGGTGTTATACCTTTATTGTTACCTGATATGTTGCACTGTTCGTAGGAAAGATTGTAGAGAGCATGTCCCTAAGTAGTTATTATTATGCTGTGGAGAGGTTGTAATAGTATAAGAGTTTTACAGGCTCTGGAGTAGTTGTTGATAAGTATAGTTATAAAGTGATTCCATTAGAATTCCTGGAATTGATGTCACTTTAGAGCATGGATTTTCTGAATAAATGTTACAACCGTATGAATTGTTTTAAGGATGGATAATGCTCGAGAGATTTGGTAGGTAAGAGACAGTATTTGTAGAAAGCAAAGGAATATTCCAGAAAGCCTAATAATAGAAGTGAAGGCTAGGAAAAAGTAAAAGATGTGAAGCTTATTTAGCCCATGTGACGGTTTCGTAGGACGAAAGATGAAACCTAGGGATGTACCAGTTGTACAAGAGTTTCTGGATGTTTTTCCTAAAAAGTTATCAGATTTACAATCTGACAAGGAAGTTGAGTATGAGTAGCTCAGTACTGAAGTACACGGAGAAGATACTGAAGCTCAGTCTTAGAAATTGAATAGCTCGATACTGAAGTACATGGAGAAGGTATCCGAGCAGCTCGATACTGAGGTACACGAAGAAGATATCAGAGTAGTAGTACCTAAGGTACGATGGTACTTCAACTAGAATTGAACAATTAAGGGAAAAGTTGTGATTAATAGTGTCGAAAAACTCCATTCAAGCCATGAATTGATGTTGATAGATTGAGTAAAGGTTCTCTTTCAACAAGGAATGAAAGTTATGATTGTAGGAAGAGAGCAAGAGAAGTTCCTTCCCAGTTAAGTAGTAATGCAGTAAAGAATGATAAGGAGTGAGCAAAACGGCCACTCTAGACTAATAGGCTAAGGCATAGTCTAGCAAAATAAGAAAAGTGCTATGTGATGTTTGTTTTGTCAACAAGTGAAACATGAAGGGCAGAGGCCGACAGGATTACTCAATCCACTACTAGTACCTGAGTGGAAGTTGGGAGTCACACAGGTAAACATAGACTTTTCACTAGAAATAGAATGTATAGCAGGTTTGCTCAGAGGTTAATAGCAAACGTGAAGTCTATTCTAGTGAATTCAGAGAAAATGGTGTAATCTAGAGGAAGTACTAGTCAGATTAATCCTAAGAGGAGGGAAAAGATGAGCAACAGTGAGCTCGAAATGTACCAGGGGTACATTGAATATAAAAGTAAGGAACAAAATGGTCAGCAGAAGACAAAAAGGAAAAGGTCCAGATCTGTTGATGGTCCAGGTAATAGCTCGAAGTTTTAATTGTAACTGAGCTAGGAACTAGTACAGTTAAGAAAAACTTATATATACAGTATGGTAAGTCGTAGTTGGGAAATGTTATAGTACAAAGAAGGAGAAAGGTTGTAAATTTACAACCAAAGGATGTTGTCAAAGTCTAAGTTATAATTAGGTTCGAGCAAATTTCGAGGACGAAATTTCTTTTAGGGGGGAAGAATTTGTAAAACCCAAACCCTAATTACTTCAAGTAAGAATAAGTAATGTGATGTCTTCTAATGAGCTAAATGAAGCCATGTCTTAGGAAGGGTAGAAGATGGAAGCAAGAAGAAATAGGCTCTTGGGTAGCTAAGTGTAAAAGTAGGACAAAACTCGGCTAGGCTAAGGAAGGTCATGCTTGATGATGGAATGCATAATAAGCATATGAATGAGACCATGCCATCTAATGAGGTATGGTGATGAAGTACTATTATAAGTGAAGTTAACAAAAGGAAATTTGCTAAATCCTAGCCCTTCATCACCAATAGTGGGCCAGGTGGCACAAGAAAGGTTCATGCTGGATTTTGGGCGGTAATATAAGCAAGAAGGTCGAGTTCATTGGGTCGGTTTGGACAAACTACTTAAGCTATTTATGTAATTCCAGTGGTATTCGAAAACTCTGTGTGTCTATTTTCTGTGGCTGGGCTGCTGGAAGGAAAACTCACCGGAATAAGACCTGAGGGGAAAAATAAAGATGAAAGATTCGTTTCTCGGGTGAATATAGGCCGTCAGTGAAGAATTGAAGCTCTAGTACGAATTACGAAGCGTTTTGAGCTAAATATTTGAGAAAATATTGTTAACTCAGTTATAAACAACCTTGTAGAATGAAACCTTTTAAGATGAGGCCTGGAAATCGAGTTATATAATTTTGAAGTTTAACTAGAAATTGTTAAACAAGCAGGCAGCTGCTTGAATTGGGGCCAATGATGAAGTTTGCAATCTCCAGATTAAATGATGAAGAATTTTGAGCTGAAATTTTAAGTTAATGTTGATAACTCAATTCTAAACATTTGTAGAAGAAAGTTTCTTCAAAAGAGGGCTGGATTTTGAGTTATGAATTTTTGAATTTGTAACAGAGAAGTTGTGCATAAGCAGACAGCTGCTTGGGAAGAACAAGCAAACAACTCATATGGAGAAAGAGGATCTCGCTAATATAGGAAATCTCGCTAATTTTGTGCTGAGGATATCGCTAATGAAGGAAATCTTGCTAATTTTGTGATAAGGATCTCGCTCTAGAAGGGAATCTCGCTAGAAATTGGGTTGAATCTCGCTGGTAAGGTTAGTTTCGCTAGGATGACAGTTTGCCAGGAAAAGATTGATATTGCTCATGAGGATCTCGTTGATCTCGCTCATGAGGAGGATCTCGCATTTAAAGCTATCTTTGTTGATGAAAGTTCCTTTAGTAAATGAACTATTTAAGGTATTTTGCTAAGAATTCTGAGTAGATTAACCGGGAATTATGTCCTTTCAGGCCAAGAAGAGCTAGGAGAGGCATATAACCCGTTAAGAGGCCAACGAACTGTGAGTGACTATGTGATGAATTGATGTTTTAATGATTTAGAAACCATGATTTCCTTGAAGTTATTTCTCATGCTAAGTGTTAGAAGCTATGATTTCTTTGAAGATATTCCTCATGCTAAGTGTTTAAATGAAGTGCCAAGCAACGTATTTGTGAAACTGTTTCTCATGCTAAGTAAAGCATGTTTTCCATGGAATTGACATGATTTAAATATGTTATCTTGTCCAAATACTTTCAGCTTGTTTAAGTAACTCCATTTCTATGATGAACTAGTATGCTGGATGAACTAGTATGATGATTTGAGCACTAAGCCTTAGTGTTCAACTAAATGTTTAGGACTAGTTTTACTTAAAATGCGATACCAAAGGACATTTGAGAAGGTATCTAACCAACTGAAGGAAATTCGAGAAGGTACGGACCAACTTGATACGGAAGGACATTTGAGAAGGTATCTTAGTAGCTCGATACTGAAGGACATTTGAGAACGTATCTGAGCAGAAGTACCTAAGGTAAGACGGTACTCAGTTATAACCACGTGCACGTAGGTAATATAACATCGAGGGATTGAGAAAAAGGGTTCTCCCCGAATAAGGTTGACGTTGAAGGTTAGATCTAGTAGTTCACTCTCAACAAAGGATAAAGGCAGTCATATCTTCTCCTTGGCTAGAAGGATAGTTTGGAATTGCTAATGCTTATGAATGTTTATCAACGCATGAAGTTACTAATGTATGAGTTTTCCCAGTATGTTTTCCATATCTAATGCATGCTAATAGTTTTTACAAGCTAGTTCAACACGATTTAAGCCAACTTATTTTATAAAGTATGAAGCATGCATTAGGGTTAAAACTAAGCTTGATGTGCTATGTTTATATACCTAAGATTGTTAAAGTGCATGCGTTGATATTCCTAAACACAATGAAGAGAAGTACTGAAGGTAAGAAAGATATCTGAATAAATGTACCTAAGGTGTTGACGGTACATAGAAACCTCCACGTACACGTGGGTAGTTTTGAAGGAGAGGCCGAAGTATGGGTCTCCTAGGCTATAAACCAGCAAAGAAAGGCCGAAGCATGGGTCTCATGGCCGATAACAGACGTTGGGAGCTAGAGCGAGGTATGCTTGTTCTCAACTAAGGACTAATGATGTTTAATGGTGTTTAAGAGTAGTTATCAATGCTAATGTTTAAAGAAAGTTGTTTGAGATGCCCATCGATATATTTTTAAAGAGATCAACGTAGGGGTCCCTCCTAGCCATAGGTATGAAGAGATCGAAGTAGGGGTCTCAATTAAGATTCAGGTTTCAGATACAATGGTTGTAAAGGTTTTATGTACACGTTTGCTTAGTATATTTTAATTCCAGTATTATGTTTTCGAGCTTTCAGTTTAAGCATGAGATTCATGTTTTTATTAAGTCACTCACTAGGCTTCTAGCTCATGTTTTCAAATGTTTTCTTTCAGGTAATAGTCAGTTCCCAAAAGACTATTCTGCTACTGCTCTGCCACTCAAAGACGCAGGTTGAGGGAAGCATAATTGAAGACCTATATTAGTTTGTACACATGTGCCTGTCTAGTGATTAGTATTCTTGATGGGGCTCACTAGGTTGTATTATCTATGTATAAACAATGCTGCGAAACCCTGTAATGTAAATGTGTTAAGTTCTGAGCTATTATGTATGTATTTAGGGTTTGAGCAAGGTTTAAGAGGTAAGATAGGCAGTAAGTGCCACCAAAAGGATTGGTAGCTGCTACAATCACCATTCCATCCAAGTTAGGAGAGTAATCTGGCATGGGGTGTGACACTCTATTTCTTTACAAAACTCAAAAGGTCCATCAATAGTTCGGGACAATTATCTGCCCATGTCAATTGTAAGATCAGCTTGGCTGGCAGCAACTCTAAATATTCATTATGCTCTCCACAACCCCAACCATGTCCATGAACATATGAAGACGAAGGACCAGCCTCTGAGTCATAATGTTCTGAATCAAATGATGTCATCATCATCAGACTAACATAATCAGTTTAACTCTGTGTCTGCATCACAGGGGGCAAGGGCAACCTCATCAAACTCATCCTCTTCCCAAACAGTTTCTCTACGTCTAAGAGTTGGTGGAAGAACAATAGGTATATCATAAATAAATGTATCTCCTCCATATAGTTGTGGTTGTCACTACATATAGCAAGAACCTAGTTCAAATCATTTGCAACATCACAAAGTCTCTATGAATTATAAAACAATTAGAAAATATTTAAAATAAATTTAAATTAAAAATAATTATACAATATTCATTCATTTACCAGATCACCTACAGCTGCTCCCGGACGAGTGGCGTAGCGCCTTGTGATATTATTATACCAATGAATGTAGACTTGAGTGACATCCCTGTCAAACTGTTCAATAGAGACCCCCATTGCAATAAACCTTGCATGATAATGTCATCGCACAACCAAATGTGCAACTTTTTCAAACCAATCTATAGTTCTTAAGTTGATATCATGCAGTAGGGGTTCAGTATTACAAGGCGATGGGACATCCTGCTGAAAACCGAATTGTCTTATCACCATGTCAGGAAGATGCCACTCACCAATGTGAAAACATATGAGAGGACTCATCATCCGCCATATGTTTTGACCATTCGCACAGAAATTGGGAAAAGAATGCATAATAATTTTCTACAGCTACCAAATAACCTAAAACACAAAATATTATATTGGAGAACATTAAAGACAAATACAATAAAAATATGTCTAAAATAATCAATTTGGTTTAGTGTTAATGTACCTGATCAGATTGAAGCAGATCAAACATGTATCTGTATTGGCTTACTGTCACACCCCACTCCAGATTACCCTCTTAACCTAGATGGAATGGTGACTGCAGCAGTTACCAACCCTTTTGTTGGCACTTACTACCTAACAAACCTGTTAACTTTTACTCAAACCCTAAATACATACATATCATCAATATACCAACATATTAACTCGGAACTTAGCACATTTACATTACAAGGTTTCGCAACATTGTTCATACATGAATATTACAACTTAGTGAGCCCCATCTAGAATATTAGTCACTACACAGACACATGTGTACTAACTAATACATGTTTTCAATTCCTTCAACTTGTTTCTTTGAGTGGCAAAGCAGCAGCAGAAAAGACTTTTGGGAACTACCTGAAAAGGAAAACATTTGAAAACGTGAGCTAGAAGCCCAGTGAGTGACTTAATAAAAACATAAATCTCATGCTTAAACTGAAAGCTCGAAAACATAATATTGGAACTAAAATGTACCGAGCAAACGTGTACCCAAAACCTTTAAAACCATCATTAAACATCATTATTCCTTAGTTGAGGATGAGCATACATCACTCTAGCTTCAAACATCTGTTACCGGCCAAGAGACTCATACCCCGACCTCCCTTTGCTGGTATATAGCCTAAGAGACCCATACTTCAACCTTCCTTTATCCTTAGTTGAGAGTGAACTATTAGATCTAACCCTCAACGTCAACCTTAGTCTGGGAGAACCCTTTTTCTCAATCCCTCAACGTTAACCTTAGCCGGGGAGAACCCTTTTGCTCAATCCCTCAACGTCAACCTTAGTTGAGGAGAACCCTTTTGCTCAATCCCTCAACGTCAACCTCAGTTGGGGAGAACCCTTTTGCTCAATCCCTCAACCTCAACCTTAGTCAGGGAGAACCCTTTTGCACAATCCTTCAACGTCGTAATACCAACGTGCACGTGGTGTTTTCTATATATCGTCAATACCTTTAATACATTTATTCAGATACCTTCCTTACCTTCTATATCCGGCTCACTTAAGCTATCAAGTTCTCGAAGAGCATTAAAAGAATAGTTTTCAAATATAGCATAGAAAACTCTTTAGGATACCTTCCTTACCTTTAGTATCCCCTTTTCATTTTGTTTAGGAATACCAACGCATGTGTTTTGACAACCTTAGGTATTTAAAACATAGTACATCAAACTTCATTCAACCTTAGCTTTAACCCTAACGCATGCTTCATACTTTATGAAATAAGTTGGCTTAAAACATACTAAACCAGCTTGTTAAAACCACTAGCATGCGTTAGACATGGAAAACATACTTGGAAAACCCATACACTAGTAAACATCATGAAAATGGAGTTACTAAGACATGCTAAAAGTATTTGGACAAGATAACATATTTAAATCATATCAATTTCATGGAAAACATGCTTTACTTAGCATGAGAAACAATTTAACAAATACGTTGCTTGGCATTTCATTTAAACACTTAGCATGAGGAATATCTTCAAATAAATCATAGTTTCTAACCCTTAGCATGAGAATTAACTTCAAGGAAATCATAGTTTCTAAATCATTAAAACATTTATTCATCACATAGTCACTCACAGTTCGTTGGCCTCTTAATGGGTTATGCACCTCTCCTAGCTCTTCTTGGCCTGAACAGACATAATTCTTGGTTAAACTATTCAGAATTCTTAGCAAAATACCTCAAATAGTTCATTTACTAAAGGAACTTTCATCAACAAAGACAACTTTACTAGCGAGATCCTCCTCATGAGCGAGATCAGCAAGATTAGCGAGATCCTCATGAGCGACATCAAGCTTCTCCTATCAAACTGTCATCCTAACGAGACTAACCTTACTAGCGAGATTCAGCCCAATTTCTAGCGAGATTCCCTTCTAGAGCGAGATCCTCACCACAAAAGTAGCAAGATTTTCTTCATTAGCAAGATCCTCAACACAAAATTAGCGAGATTTCCTTCATTAGCGAAATCCTCTTTCTCCATATGAGCTGTTTGCTTGTTCTTCCCAAGCAGCGGTCTGCTTCTGCACAGCTTCTCTGTTACAACTTCAAAAATTCATAACTGAAAATCTAGCCCTCTTTTGAAGAAACTTCCTTCTACAAACATGTTTAGAATTGAGTTAGAAATATTAACTTAAAATTTCAGCTCAAAATTTCCCATTACTTAATCTGCAGATTGAAAACTTCATCATTAGCTCCAATTCAAGCAGCTACCTGCTTGTTCAACAATTTCTCGTTCAAACTTCAAAATTATATAACTCGATTTTCAGACCTCATCTTAAAAAGTTTCATTCTACAAGGTTGTTTATAACTGAGTTAAAAATATTTCCTCAAATTTTAGCTCAAAACGCTTCGTAATTCGTCCTGGAGCTTCAATTCTTCACTGATGGCCTAGAATCACCCGAGAAACGAACCCTTCGTCTTTATTTTTCCCCTTCGACCTTATTCTAGTGAGTTTTCCTTACAACAGCCCAGCCATAGAAAATAGAAAATCAGAGCTTTCGAATGCCACTAGAATTACACAAATAGCCTAAGTAGTTTGTCCAAACCGACCCAATGAACTCAACCTTCTTGCTTATATTACCGTCCAAAATCCAGCATGAACCTTCCTTGTGCCACTTGGCCCACTATTGGTGATGAAGGGTTAGGATTTAGAAAATTTCATTTTGCTAACTTCACTCACCATATTACTTCAGCACCATACCTCATTAGATGGCATGGTCTCATTCATATGCTTATCATGACCTTCCTTAGCCTAGCCAAGTTTTGTCCTACTTTTACACTTAGCTACCCAAGAACCTATTTCTTCTTGCTTCCATCTTCTGCCCTTCCTAAGACATGGCTTCATTTAGCTCATTAGAAAAACGCTATCGTGGAAAAGCCATCGTAGCGTACCGCTCATCGTCTTCTTCCACTAGGCGATCATGTAGTAAAGCTCAGTGATCGTGTAGCACTTGGTATACGATCATATAGTAAAAGGTAGGCGATCTTATAGGTTCTGAGAAGGCGATCGTCTAATAGTAATAGCTAAGCGATCGTGTAAGGAGTTTGTGGGCGATCGTATAGTGAAGAAAGAGAGCTCTCAAGAGTGGGAGTTCGGAAGACACTATCGTGGAGAAGCCATCACAGCGTGCCACTCATCGTCTAATTCCACTAGGTGATTGTGTAGTAAAGCTCAGCGATCGTGTAGCACTTGGTAGACGATCGTATAGTAAAAGGTATGCGATCATATAGGTTCTGAGAAGGCGATCGTCTAATAGTAATAGCTAAGCGATCGTGTAGGAGTGTTCTGAGAAGGCGATCGCGTAATAGTAATAGTTAAGCAATCGTGTAGGAGTTTGTGGGTGATCGTAGAGGATTTAGTGAGCGATCGTGGAGAGATTGTAAATGATCGTTTAGCGTCTTGTAAGCGACCGATTAATCTTGTTTGATTCCTATCATCTAATAAAGAAGTTATTCATCGTTCACTTGTTCTTTCCGAAAGTTTGCACCTATTGTTACGTTAATAAAGAATTACTAAATGATCACATAGTAATTTACTAAACGATTGTGTGCAATCGTGTATAATTACTAAACAGTCGCATAGTATTTTACTAAACGATTGTGTGCAATCGTGTATAATTACTAAACGATCGTGGATAATTGACTAAGCAATTGTGTGTGATCGTGTATAATTACTAAATGATCGCATAGTTTACTAAGCGATTGTGTGCAATTAATGCGGCGTACGGGGGAAAGAAACAAAATAAAATATTTCTGAATGACCGGTTGAACCCTCGACCTCTTGTTTAAATTTTGTCGTCTATTTCGGTCGACAAATTTTGTTTAATTTGCTTTAGGTCGAGGGTCAAACCCTCGATCTCTTCTTTAAATTTTCGAGAGGTCAAGGGTACCCTCGACCTCTTCTTCAATTCTTCAATTTCCTTGAGGTCGAGGGTCAACCCTCGACCTCTTCTTTAATTTTTGACAGAACCCTCGACAAAATATTTTACACAAAATTCCCGCCCTCGAAAACTCCAAAACAATCATAAATTTGTAAATAGTTTCAGAACCACTATATTTTCCTAAATTGTTTTCCTAATCACAATATTTTAAAAAAAAATGTCCAATACTTGTCTTTGAGATTATCATAAACAAAGAAATGTAAGCATAAACATTGATCTCTAAACCAGTTGATAAATTATCATCTTCAGCTGATACCAAATACAGGGAGATATGATGATTTCACCCATTTCTTTTGAAATCTCCATTGAGATACCGAGCTAATTTCCTACAAATAATTAATATAACACCCAAAAATAAATTAATCAGAAAATGGATGTTATTTAATTAAAAAATTAATGTATATATATAAATCAAATAATATATAAATGAAGAACATGAATGAAAGCACCATTTAAAACCTCCCTGCATTGAAGATTTGGAACTTCCAACAATGGCAGCTTCATTCAGCATTGAAAAAGATTGGTTTTTCATCTCTTCGCCTTACATCTAGAAAAAAAAATTAAATAACCGAAAGAATAATCAAAATAGCGAGAATTTTAATTTAATTTTGAAAGTATTTGTATGTATATTTATATATATGTGTATATATACCAGAAGAAGAATTTCTTCCAAGGAGGAAAATTGTGATGTTGTTTCCCATTTCTTCCTTTATCTCAGTGAAAAGTTTCTGAATTGAGAGAGTAGCAGTTTACAGAAACTGCAAAATTCCATTTGAAAAAAGAAAATCCTCCACACTTCATTTATTTTGGTTTAGATTTGTTTTCTATTTTGATTCTTTCATTTTAAAATAATTTAAAATTCTTTTTCCTTTTCATATGTATTCACCATTTGTTTGTTATAGACTTAGTTCTTAATTATAATATTTGAAGCACATGGATGATGCCAATGCTCTTTCTTTTCTTTTCTTTTCTTTTTTTCCTTTTTTCGGAGGCCCCTTTAAAAATAAATGATACCTCTTTTTTCTCTCAAAGAAGAGATCTAAACTTTTTCCCAACAATATGCACGTGCTAATTCCAATAACTAATTTAGATTTTTTATTTTAACTAAATTTATCAGTGTAAAATTGAAATTATTTTATTAATTTTTATGTGATAATGTATGTATATTTTATAGTTGCTATAATAAAAAATGATAGTTCGTAATAAAAAATTGTTATTTTTAAATGATGTTTAAAAAAATGCAATTAAAATATGTTTCATGTTGTGTAATCTTTATTAATAAGAATTGAACACATTATCAATAAAATTCAGCCTACTCGGTGAGACCCATGCAGTGAGCTTGGAGCCTAGGAGAGAGCTCAAAAGATCCATGGGAGAGTTTAAGTGAGCTTGGGGAGCTCAGAGGCACCCATGGGGTAAGCTCAAGAGGAAGAGCAGGAAGAGAAGAAACAAGAAGAAGAAGAAATAAGGGGGCTAGAGGCGGACGTCAACCAGAACAAGAGAAAAATAAAAATTATGAAGACAATTACCTCTTGAAGACCATAAAGAGCTGAAGTAAGAGCTTTAGAAGGATCACCAACACCAACCTTACCAAATCCGATTTGATGGCCAATTTCATGCCATAGTTGGAAGTAGAGATATCCACGAGATGAGGCAAGACCTGGGATGCCATTCCCCATCCCCATCCCTGCTCCCCATTTCATTTCCCATTGTGAAACCCGGATTTCCATTTTCTCTATTTAAGCAGGTGATTAAAAGAATTAACTAAGTGAAAGTTAAATCCTACATTAAAGTAAAGGAAAATTCTAAGTGTTGAATAGATTTTCCTTTAGTAGTTTTGAGTTAATCCTTAAATGGTGAAATTTGGCTAAGTGTAAGGTCAAAAAGGACCCATGTGTTAAGTGTTAGGAGACATTAACGAAGATGAGAAGGAAACCATGCGTTTGTAAGGTTGGACGCATGATTAGTCGAAGTATTGGCAAGAGGCGTTGCCAAGAGTTGCTCATGCATTGGGTATGTGTGAGCGATAGTGGAGAAAGCGAGATGTTGAGCATAAGACGTTGGGCAGATGATCGTATAGCAACTGAATGGAGCTACACGATGAAGTAGACGATCGTCTAGTAAGTGAGCGGCACTACACGATGAGATGGGCGATCGGGTAGGCGGGCGCTGGGCGATCATGTAGCAAAGCGAGGAGCTAAGCGATGCGGTAAAGTGTGGTGCTAGATGATGCGGGGAGTCGCGCTAAACGATAACGCTATGCGATGGGTGATAGCATTAGACGATGAGGCGTTGTCACTACATGGTTGGCATCAGCGTTAGACGATGACGTTGGGCGATGGCGCTACGCGATGGGCATGTGCGCTAGACGATAGCCGTGCTTCGCTAGACGATGGGCATCAGCGGGCATGTGGGCACATAGGACAAGGCTAATAGTATGCGTTGGAAGAGTTTTGGTCACTATCCTAGTTGAGCGCATAGGGAAAAGGTAAGCCATGT